>NC_052327.1:31935289-31940289 GCF_016432855.1 Salvelinus namaycush
ACAGAGAGGAGTGATAGTCTGTATGGCTGTATGGACATGTCAGTGTGAGGGGCAGGTTGTCAACAGAGAGGAGTGATAGCCTGTATGGCTGTATGGACATGTCAGTGTGAGGGGCAGGTTGTCAACAGAGAGGAGTGATAGCCTGTATGGCTGTATGGACATGTCAGTGTGAGGGGCAGGTTGTCAACAGAGAGGAGTGATAGCCTGTATGACTGTATGGACATGTCAGTGTGAGGGGCAGGTTGTCAACAGAGAGGAGTGATAGCCTGTATGGCTGTATGGACATGTCAGTGTGAGGGGCAGGTTGTCAACAGAGAGGAGTGATAGCCTGTATGGCTGTATGGACATGTCAGTGTGAGGGGCAGGTTGTCAACAGAGAGGAGTGATAGCCTGTATGGCTGTATGGACATGTCAGTGTGAGGGGCAGGTTGTCAACAGAGAGGAGTGATAGCCTGTATGGCTGTATGGACATGTCAGTGTGAGGGGCAGGTTGTCAACAGAGAGGAGTGATAGTCTGTATGGCTGTATGGACATGTCAGTGTGAGGGGCAGGTTGTCAACAGAGAGGAGTGATAGTCTGTATGGCTGTATGGACATGTCAGTGTGAGGGGCAGGTTGTCAACAGAGAGGAGTGATAGCCTGTATGGCTGTATGGACATGTCAGTGTGAGGGGCAGGTTGTCAACAGAGAGGAGTGATAGTCTGTATGGCTGTATGGACATGTCAGTGTGAGGGGCAGGTTGTCAACAGAGAGGAGTGATAGCCTGTATGGCTGTATGGACATGTCAGTGTGAGGGGCAGGTTGTCAACAGAGAGGAGTGATAGTCTGTATGACTGTATGGACATGTCAGTGTGAGGGGCAGGTTGTCAACAGAGAGGAGTGATAGCCTGTATGGATGTATGGACATGTCAGTGTGAGGGGCAGGTTGTCAACAGAGAGGAGTGATAGCCTGTATGGCTGTATGGACATGTCAGTGTGAGGGGCAGGTTGTCAACAGAGAGGAGTGATAGTCTGTATGGCTGTATGGACATGTCAGTGTGAGGGGCAGGTTGTCAACAGAGAGGAGTGATAGCCTGTATGGCTGTATGGACATGTCAGTGTGAGGGGCAGGTTGTCAACAGAGAGGAGTGATAGTCTGTATGGCTGTATGGACATGTCAGTGTGAGGGGCAGGTTGTCAACAGAGAGGAGTGATAGTCTGTATGGCTGTATGGACATGTCAGTGTGAGGGGCAGGTTGTCAACAGAGAGGAGTGATAGTCTGTATGGCTGTATGGACATGTCAGTGTGAGGGGCAGGTTGTCAACAGAGAGGAGTGATAGCCTGTATGGCTGTATGGACATGTCAGTGTGAGGGGCAGGTTGTCAACAGAGAGGAGTGATAGTCTGTATGGCTGTATGGACATGTCAGTGTGAGGGGCAGGTTGTCAACAGAGAGGAGTGATAGCCTGTATGGCTGTATGGACATGTCAGTGTGAGGGGCAGGTTGTCAACAGAGAGGAGTGATAGCCTGTATGGCTGTATGGACATGTCAGTGTGAGGGGCAGGTTGTCAACAGAGAGGAGTGATAGCCTGTATGGCTGTATGGACATGTCAGTGTGAGGGGCAGGTTGTCAACAGAGAGGAGTGATAGCCTGTATGGCTGTATGGACATGTCAGTGTGAGGGGCAGGTTGTCAACAGAGAGGAGTGATAGCCTGTATGGCTGTATGGTCATGTCAGTGTGAGGGGCAGGTTGTCAACAGAGAGGAGTGATAGCCTGTATGGCTGTATGGACATGTCAGTGTGAGGGGCAGGTTGTCAACAGAGAGGAGTGATAGCCTGTATGACTGTATGGACATGTCAGTGTGAGGGGCAGGTTGTCAACAGAGAGGAGTGATAGCCTGTATGGCTGTATGGACATGTCAGTGTGAGGGGCAGGTTGTCAACAGAGAGGAGTGATAGCCTGTATGGCTGTATGGACATGTCAGTGTGAGGGGCAGGTTGTCAACAGAGAGGAGTGATAGCCTGTATGGCTGTATGGACATGTCAGTGTGAGGGGCAGGTTGTCAACAGAGAGGAGTGATAGCCTGTATGGCTGTATGGACATGTCAGTGTGAGGGGCAGGTTGTCAACAGAGAGGAGTGATAGTCTGTATGGCTGTATGGACATGTCAGTGTGAGGGGCAGGTTGTCAACAGAGAGGAGTGATAGCCTGTATGGCTGTATGGACATGTCAGTGTGAGGGGCAGGTTGTCAACAGAGAGGAGTGATAGTCTGTATGGCTGTATGGACATGTCAGTGTGAGGGGCAGGTTGTCAACAGAGAGGAGTGATAGCCTGTATGGCTGTATGGACATGTCAGTGTGAGGGGCAGGTTGTCAACAGAGAGGAGTGATAGTCTGTATGACTGTATGGACATGTCAGTGTGAGGGGCAGGTTGTCAACAGAGAGGAGTGATAGTCTGTATGGCTGTATGGACATGTCAGTGTGAGGGGCAGGTTGTCAACAGAGAGGAGTGATAGCCTGTATGGCTGTATGGACATGTCAGTGTGAGGGGCAGGTTGTCAACAGAGAGGAGTGATAGTCTGTATGGCTGTATGGACATGTCAGTGTGAGGGGCAGGTTGTCAACAGAGAGGAGTGATAGCCTGTATGGCTGTATGGACATGTCAGTGTGAGGGGCAGGTTGTCAACAGAGAGGAGTGATAGTCTGTATGGCTGTATGGACATGTCAGTGTGAGGGGCAGGTTGTCAACAGAGAGGAGTGATAGCCTGTATGGCTGTATGGACATGTCAGTGTGAGGGGCAGGTTGTCAACAGAGAGGAGTGATAGTCTGTATGGCTGTATGGACATGTCAGTGTGAGGGGCAGGTTGTCAACAGAGAGGAGTGATAGTCTGTATGGCTGTATGGACATGTCAGTGTGAGGGGCATGTTGTCAACAGAGAGGAGTGATAGTCTGTATGGCTGTATGGACATGTCAGTGTGAGGGGCAGGTTGTCAACAGAGAGGAGTGATAGTCTGTATGGCTGTATGGACATGTCAGTGTGAGGGGCATGTTGTCAACAGAGAGGAGTGATAGTCTGTATGGCTGTATGGACATGTCAGTGTGAGGGGCAGGTTGTCAACAGAGAGGAGTGATAGCCTGTATGGCTGTATGGACATGTCAGTGTGAGGGGCAGGTTGTCAACAGAGAGGAGTGATAGTCTGTATGGCTGTATGGACATGTCAGTGTGAGGGGCAGGTTGTCAACAGAGAGGAGTGATAGTCTGTATGGCTGTATGGACATGTCAGTGTGAGGGGCAAGTTGTCAACAGAGAGGAGTGATAGTCTGTATGGCTGTATGGACATGTCAGTGTGATGGGCAAGTTGTCAACAGAGAGGAGTGATCGTCTGTATGGCTGTATGGACATGTCAGTGTGAGGGGCATGTTGTCAACAGAGAGGAGTGATAGTCTGTATGGCTGTATGGACATGTCAGTGTGAGGGGCATGTTGTCAACAGAGAGGAGTGATAGCCTGTATGGCTGTATGGACATGTCAGTGTGAGGGGCAGGTTGTCAACAGAGAAGAGTGATAGCTTGTATGGCTGTATGGACATGTCAGTGTGAGGGGCAGGTTGTCAACACAGAGGAGTGATAGCCTGTATGGCTGTATGGACATGTCAGTGTGAGGGGCAGGTTGTCAACAGAGAGGAGTGATAGTCTGTATGGCTGTATGGACATGTCAGTGTGAGGGGCATGTTGTCAACAGAGAGGAGTGATAGCCTGTATGGCTGTATGGACATGTCAGTGTGAGGGGCAGGTTGTCAACAGAGAGGAGTGATAGTCTGTATGGCTGTATGGACATGTCAGTGTGAGGGGCAGGTTGTCAACAGAGAGGAGTGATAGCCTGTATGGCTGTATGGACATGTCAGTGTGAGGGGCAGGTTGTCAACAGAGAGGAGTGATAGTCTGTATGGCTGTATGGACATGTCAGTGTGAGGGGCAGGTTGTCAACAGAGAGGAGTGATAGCCTGTATGGCTGTATGGACATGTCAGTGTGAGGGGCAGGTTGTCAACAGAGAGGAGTGATAGTCTGTATGGCTGTATGGACATGTCAGTGTGAGGGGCAGGTTGTCAACAGAGAGGAGTGATAGCCTGTATGGCTGTATGGACATGTCAGTGTGAGGGGCAGGTTGTCAACAGAGAGGAGTGATAGCCTGTATGGCTGTATGGACATGTCAGTGTGAGGGGCATGTTGTCAACAGAGAGGAGTGATAGCCTATATGGCTGTATGGACATGTCAGTGTGAGGGGCAGGTTGTCAACAGAGAGGAGTGATAGCCTATATGGCTGTATGGACATGTCAGTGTGAGGGGCAGGTTGTCAACAGAGAGGAGTGATAGCCTGTATGGCTGTATGGACATGTCAGTGTGAGGGGCAGGTTGTCAACAGAGAGGAGTGATAGCCTGTATGGCTGTATGGACATGTCAGTGTGAGGGGCAGGTTGTCAACAGAGAGGAGTGATAGCCTGTATGGCTGTATGGACATGTCAGTGTGAGGGGCAGGTTGTCAACAGAGAGGAGTGATAGCCTGTATGGCTGTATGGACATGTCAGTGTGAGGGGCAGGTTGTCAACAGAGAGGAGTGATAGTCTGTATGGCTGTATGGACATGTCAGTGTGAGGGGCAGGTTGTCAACAGAGAGGAGTGATAGTCTGTATGGCTGTATGGACATGTCAGTGTGAGGGGCATGTTGTCAACAGAGAGGAGTGATAGTCTGTATGGCTGTATGGACATGTCAGTGTGAGGGGCATGTTGTCAACAGAGAGGAGTGATAGCCTGTATGGCTGTATGGACATGTCAGTGTGAGGGGCAGGTTGTCAACAGAGAAGAGTGATAGCCTGTATGGCTGTATGGACATGTCAGTGTGAGGGGCAGGTTGTCAACAGAGAGGAGTGATAGCCTGTATGGCTGTATGGACATGTCAGTGTGAGGGGCAGGTTGTCAACAGAGAGGAGTGATAGCCTGTATGGCTGTATGGACATGT
>NC_052327.1:31945289-31974236 GCF_016432855.1 Salvelinus namaycush
GCTTATGTTCCTCTCTCTGTCGGTGTTTATAGCTGGACCTCTCTGAGGTGTATAGTACATTGCGTACTAGAGGTCGACCGATTATGATTTTTCAACGCCGATACCGATACCGATTATTGGAGGCCCAAAAAAAGCCGATAACGATTAATTGTAATAATGCCAATTACAACAATACTGAATGAACACTTTTCTTTTACCTTAATATAATACATCAATAAAATCAATTTAGCCTCAAATAAACAATGAAACATGTTCAATTTGATTTAAATAATGCAAAAACAAAGTGTTGGAGAAGAAAGTAAAAGTGCAATATTTGCCATGTAAAAAAGCTAACATTTAAGTTCCTTGCTCAGAACATGAGAACATATGAAAGCTGGTGGTTCCTTTTAACATGAGTCTTCAATTATAGGACTATTTCTCTCTATACCATTTGTATTTCATATACCTTTGACTATTGGATGTTCTTATAGGCACTTTAGTATTGCCAGTGTAACAGTATAGCTTCTGTCCCTCTCCTCGCCCCGACCTGGGCTCGAACCATGAACACATCGACAACAGCCACCCTCGAAGCATCGTTACCCATCGCTCTACAAAAGCCACGGCCCACGGACCGATTGAAACGCTATTAGCGCGCACCCCGCTAACTAGCTAGCCATTTCACATCGGTTACACCAGCCTAATCTTGGGAGTTGATAGGCTTGAAGTCATAAACAGCTCAATGCTTGAAGCATACTACCATCGCTCAGTCAGACTGCTCTATCAAATATCAAATCATAGACTTAATTATAACATAATAACACACAGAAATACGAGCCTTTGGTCATTGATATGGTCGAATCCGGAAACTATCATTTCGAAAACAAAACGTTTATTCTTTCAGTGAAATACGGAACCGTTCCGTATTTTATCTAACGGGTGGCATCCCTAAGTCTAAATATTGCTGTTACATTGTACAACCTTTAATGTTATGTCATAATTATGTACAATTCTGGCAAATTAATTACGGTCTTCGTTAGGAATAAATGGACTTCACACAGTTCGCAACGAGCCAGGCGGCCCAAACTGCTGCATATACCCTGACTGCTTGTACGAAACGCAAGAGAAGTGACACAATTTCCCTAATTATAAGAAATTCATGTTAGCAAGCAAAATTAACTAAATATGCAGGTTTAAAAATATATACTTGTGTATTGATTTTAAAGAAAGGCATTGATGTTTATGGTTAGGTTTGGTGCAACGACAGTGCTAAATCATCACCCGTTTGGCGAAGTAGGCTGTGATTCGATGAGAAATTAACAGGCACCGTATCGATTATATGCAACGCAGGACACGCTAGATAAACTAGTAATATCAACCATGTGTAGTTAACTAGTGATTATGTTAAGATTGATTGTTTTTTATAAGATGTTTAATGCTAGCTAGCAACTTACCTTGGCTTCTTGCTGCCCTCGCGTAACAGGTAGTCAGCCTGCCACGCAGGCTCCTCGTGGAGTGCAATGCAAGGCAGGTGGTTAGAGCGTTGGACTAGTAACCGGAAGGTTGCAAAAACGAATCCCCGAGCTGACAAGGTAAAAATCTGTCATTCTGCCCCTGAACAAGCCAGTTAACCCACCGTTCCTAGGCCTTCATTGAAAATAAGAATGTGTTCTTAACTTACTTGCCTAGTTAAATAAAGGTGTAAAAAAAAATAAAAACGGTGTCCAAAAATACCGATTTCCGATTCTTATGAAAACTTGAAATCGGCCATTCCGATTAATCAGTCGACCTCTATTGTGTGTGTGTGTGCGTGTGTTCATGGTGTGTGTGTGTGTGTGTGTGTGTGTGTGTGCGTGCGTATGTGTATGTGCTCTAGTAATAAGCAGAGGATGTAATATGATCAGAGTTTTCTGTCTCGAAATTAAATCAAATCAAATCAGATTTTATTGGTCGCATCCCAAAATGGGATGTGATGAGATGTATAGACATTATGGACAGCATATGGATAGAACATGTAGTATATCTGAAGAATACGTAGGATAGAATAGTACATGTACAGCAATAGTTGAATAGGATAGGCCTTGACTAGAATACACTATATACATATGAAGTGGGTAAAACAGTATGTAAACATTATTAAAGTGACCAGTGATTCCTTGTCTATGTACATAGGGCAGCAGCCTCTAAGGTTGTGTAACCGGGTAGTAACCGGCTAGTACCAGTGACTAAGTTCAGGACAGGCTACTGGGTGGAGGCCAGCTGGTGATGGCTATTTAATAGTCTGATGGCCTTGAGATAGAAGCTGTTTTTCAGTATCTCGATCCCAGCTTTGATGTACCTGTACTGACCTCACCTTCTGGATGATAGCAGGGTGAACAGGCCGTGGCTCTGGTGGGTTGATGTCCTTGATAATCTTTTTTTTCTGTGACATCAGGTGCTGTAGGTGTCCTGGAAGGCAGGGATTGTGCCCCCGGTGATGCATTGGGCAGACCGCACCAACATCTCGAGAGCCCTGCAGTTGCAGGCGGTGCAATTGCCGTACCTTCTTTATTAAATAAAATCACATTTTATTTGTCACATGCGCTGAAAACAACAGGTGAAAACTAACCTTACAGTGAAATGCTTACTTACAAGCCCTTAACCAACCATGCAGTTTTAAGAAAATACAAAAAAAGTAAGAGATAAGAATAACAAATAATTAAGGAGCAGCAGTAAATAATAATAGGGGGCTATATACAGGGGTACCGGTACAGAGTCAATGCGTCAATGTGCGCGGGCACCGGTGTCGAGGTAATTCAGGTAATTATTTAC
Organism: Salvelinus namaycush; assembly: GCF_016432855.1. NCBI lineage: Eukaryota > Metazoa > Chordata > Actinopteri > Salmoniformes > Salmonidae > Salvelinus > Salvelinus namaycush. The sequence continues at coordinate 31,948,077 of NC_052327.1, forward strand.
ATGCAGGTAGGGTTATTAAAGTGAATAGATAATAACAGAGAGTAGCAGCAGCGTGGGGGGGGGGGTGCAAATAGTCTGGGTAGCCATGTAATCAGCTGTTCAGGAGTCTTATGGCTTGGGGGTAGAAGCTGTTTAGAAGCCTCTTGGGCCTAGACTTGGCGCTCCGGTACCACTTTCCCTGCGGTAGCAGGGAGAACAGTCTATGACTAGGGTGGCTGGAGTCTTTGACAATTTTTAGTGCCTTCCTCTGACACCGCCTGGTATAGAGGTCCTGGATGGCAGGAAGCTTGGCCCCAGTGATGTACTGGGCCGTACGCACTACCCTCTGTAGTGCATTGCGGTCGGAGGCTGAGCAGTTGCCATACCAGGCAGTGATGCAACTCTGATGTGGTGTACTTCTCAATGGTGCAGCTGTAGAACCATTTGAGGATCTGAGGACCCATGCCAAATCTTTTCAGTCTCCTGAGGGGGAATAGTTTTTGTCGTGCCCTCTTCACGACTGTCTTGGTGTGCTTGGACCATGTTAGTTTGTTGGTGATGTGGACGCCAAGGAACTTGAAGCTCTCAACCTGCTCCACTACAGCCCCGTCTATGAGAATGGGGCCGTGCTCGGTCCTCCTTTTCCTGTAGTCCACAATCATCTCCTTTGTCTTGATCACGTTGAGGGAGAGGTTGTTGTCCTTGCACCACACGGTCAGGTCTCTGACCTCCCTATAGGCTGTCTCATCGTTGTCAGTGATCAGGCCTACCACTGTTGTCATCAGCAAACTTAATGATGGTGTTGGAGTTGTGCCTGGCCGAGCAGTCATGGGTGAACAGGGAGTACAGGAGGGGGCTGAGCACGCATCCCTGAGGGGCCCCCGTGTTGAGGATCAGCGTGGCAGATGTGTTGTCACCCACCTTTACCACCTGGGGGCGGCCCATCAGGAGGACTATGATCCAGTTGCAGAGGGAGGTGTTTAGTCAAAGGGTCCTTAGCTTAGTGATGAGCTTTGAGGGCACTATGGTGTTGAACGCTGAGCTGTAGTCAATGAATAGCATTCTCACAAAGGTGTTCCTTTTGTCCAGGTGGGAAAGGGCAGTGTGGAGTGCAATAGAGATTGCATCATCTGTGGATCTGTTGGTGCGGTATGCAAATTGGAGTGGGTCTAGGGTTTCTGGGATAATGGTGTTGATGTGAGCCATGACCAGCCTTTCAAAACATTTCATGGCTACAGACGTGAGGGCTACGGGTTGGTAGTCATTTAGGCAGGTTACCTTAGTGTTCTTGGGCACAAGGACTATGGTGGTCTGCTTGAAACATGTTGGTATTACAGACTCAGACAGGGAGAGCTTGAAACTTGCCAGTTGGTCAGCGCATGCTCGGAGTACACTTCCTGGTAATCCGTCTGGCCCAGCGGCCTTGTGAATGTTGACCTGTTTAAAGGTCTTACTCACATCAGCTGCGGAGAGCGTGATCACACAGTAATCCGGACCATCTGATGCTCTCATGCATGTTTCAGTGTTATTTGCCTCGAAGCGAGCATAGAAGTTATGTAGCTCGTCTGGTAGGTTCGTGTCACTGAGCAGCTCTCGGTTGTGTTTCTCTTTGTAGTCTGTAATAGTTTGCAAGCCCTGCCACATCCAACGAGCGTCGGAGCCAGTGTAGTACGATTCGATCTTAGTCCTGTATTGACTCTTTGCCTGTTTGATGGTTCGTCGGACGGCATAGCGGGATTTCCTATAAGCTCCCGGGTTAGAGTCCTGCTCCTTGAAAGTGGCAGCTCTGCTTTTTAGCTTGACGCGGATGTTGCCTGTAATCCATGGCTTCTGGTTGGGGTATGTACGTACAGTCACTGTGGGGACGACGTCCACGATGCACTTATCGTTAAAGCCAGTGACTGATGTGGTTTACTCCTCAATGCCATTGGAAGAATCCCGGAACATATTGCAGTTTGTGCTAGCAAGGCCTACTACTGTTGTGTCGTCTACAAACTTGATGATTTATTTGGAGGTGTGCATGGCCACGCAGTTATGGGTGAACAGGGAGTACAGGAAGGGGTTGAGCATGTACCATTGTGTTTCCCTGAAGCCCTTTCTCTCTATACTCAGCTCTATTTACATCAACAGCTGCCAAGGGCTTTCAAGCAAGAGTAGCCTCATCTAACCATTCATCCAGGTGAACATAGCTACTAGACTTTCAATCGCTATGGATGGTCGATGAGGCAATCAAACATAAACTGGAATCTTCTGGTTTCAGATACCTCCTGTAAGAATATTTTAAGATAATTACACAACGCAGAGGACGAAAGGTCAAGAGAGGACTAAAGGTCAAGAGAGGACTAAAGGTCAAGAGAGGACTAAAGGTCAAGAGAACTAAAGATCAATGAAAAGTGTTTGTTCTGTAATAGGGAATTAATGAGCAATGGGTCAGAGACATGGGAGGAATTTGTCTATACAGTGAGCCTGAAATAGGATACTTGTTATTTGGCCATTGGCCCAGTTTTACTGCAAGGAATTATAATTGGTCAACCACAGGCTAGGGTTGGGTTATACAACTACTGTAATGGACATGAGGGGAGACAGAGCTGGTTTCATGTGCAGGGCGCAGCAGGTGTTTATTGCAAAGGACCACAGGAGGAGGCAGGTAGCTGGGTCCAGGGGCAGGCAGAAGGTCATACACAGGGGGTCCAAAAGGGCAACAGTACATGCAGGGAAAAGGCTAGTAAAGTAGTCTGGGAGATCAGGCAATAGGTAGATAACAGGAAATCCGATAGGCTAAAGTACTCTCTTGACCAGGCAGGGAATAGGCAAAAGGCGTAATAGGCAAAAGGCGTCGTTAGTGAGGCAGGAAAAAACTATCACAGGAAAAATAGAGCTCTGAAAGCCGTGTCACAAAACAAACAATACCTCACAGTGATGGGATGGGGGAACTGAACTAAATAGTGTGTGATAATGACATACAGGTGTGTGAACAGGTGATTAGAATTCAGGTGATTGGGATCTGGAGAGTGAGCTGCGTTCAGGGGATCTAGGTGTTTGAGAGTGTGAGTTGGAAAGTGGGCTGGAAAGTGAGCTGCGTTCAGGGGATCTAGGTGTTTGAGAGTGTGGGCTGGAAAGTGAACTGGAAAGTGAGCTGCGTTCAGGGGATCTATGTGTTTGAGAGTGTGAGCTGGAAAGTGGACTGGAAAGTGAGCTGCGTTCAGGGGATCTAGGTGTTTGAGAGTGTGAGCTGGAAAGTGGGCTGGAAAGTGAGCTGCGTTCAGGGGATCTAGGTGTTTGAGAGTGTGAGCTGGAAAGTGGACTGGAGAGTGAGCTGCGTTCAGGGGATCTAGGTGTTTGAGAGTGTGAGCTGGAAAGTGGGCTGGAAAGTGAGCTGCGTTCAGGGGATCTATGTGTTTGAGAGTGTGAGCTGGAAAGTGAACTGGAAAGTGAGCTGCGTTCAGGGGATCTATGTGTTTGAGAGTGTGAGCTGGAAAGTGGGCTGGAAAGTGAGCTGCGTTCAGGGGATCTAGGTGTTTGAGAGTGTGAGCTGGAAAGTGGGCTGGAAAGTGAGCTGCGTTCAGGGGATCTAGGTGTTTGAGAGTGTGAGCTGGAAAGTGAACTGGAAAGTGAGCTGCGTTCAGGGGATCTAGGTGTTTGAGAGTGTGAGCTGGAAAGTGGGCTGGAAAGTGAGCTGCGTTCAGGGGATCTATATGTTTGAGAGTGTGAGCTGGAAAGTGGGCTGGAAAGTGAGCTGCGTTCAGGGGATCTAGGTGTTTGAGAGTGTGAGCTGGAAAGTGGGCTGGAAAGTGAGCTGCGTTCAGGGGATCTAGGTGTTTGAGAGTGTGAGCTGGAAAGTGGGCTGGAAAGTGAGCTGCGTTCAGGGGATCTATGTGTTTGAGAGTGTGAGCTGGAAAGTGGGCTGGAAAGTGAGCTGCGTTCAGGGGATCTAGGTGTTTGAGAGTGTGAGCTGGAAAGTGGACTGGAAAGTGAGCTGCGTTCAGGGGATCTAGGTGTTTGAGAGTGTGAGCTGGAAAGTGGGCTGGAAAGTGAGCTGCGTTCAGGGGATCTAGGTGTTTGAGAGTGTGGGCTGGAAAGTGAACTGGAAAGTGAGCTGCGTTCAGGGGATCTAGGTGTTTGAGAGTGTGAGCTGGAAAGTGGACTGGAAAGTGAGCTGCGTTCAGGGGATCTATGTGTTTGAGAGTGTGAGCTGGAAAGTGGGCTGGAAAGTGAGCTGCGTTCAGGGAATCTACGTGTTTGAGGGTGTGGGTTGGAAGCAGACGTTACAACTACATCCTGTCCTTTGTTCTGTGGAGAGAATCACTGAGGAGAGTGTCACTGAGGATAGGGGAGAACGAACATCTGCCTCTCAGCATAACATCTAGAGAGAATCACTGAGGAGAGTGTCACTGAGGATAGGGGAGAACGAACATCTGCCTCTCAGCATAACATCTAGGATTTTTCCTCTTTGAATAAACTATTTTTCTCCCCCTGATTTGTTTTGGGGTCTGTGTTATTGAAGAGTAACATCAACTGCTAACACTCCCACAGCCATTGGACTCTTGAGCCTTGAGAAAGGTACCGTACCACTAATGTTTAACGGATTCGCCAAAGCAGTTTGAGACAGGGCCATTAACTATTTAGAGCATGTTGTTTGGGTGGAGATGAGAGAGGCAGTTTGAGAATAATTGATTTCATATTATGGATATTGACAGTAGTATGATTTTCATGATCATACTCATAAAGATTAGCATATATCTGTAATCAGTGAGTGTTTGTAAACGCTGGGCTGGGACTCTGTGTGTGTAGCTATAGGGTTACTGGTTTGGCCTTTGTGAAAGGCCATGTGGAAGAGCACAGAAATCCCCAGGGCAATATTAATGTTGTAAATACCTCTTCCCACCTCGTGTGTGTGTGTGTGTGTGTTGTGTGTGTGTGTGTGTGTGTGTGTGTGTGTGTCAGAGCTGAATTGGGTAATTTGCATTCTCTACCTGACCTACCTTCCTTGCACAGCCAACAGAGACACCACTGGACATCTCTTTTACTCTCTCTCTCGCTTTCTCTGTCTCTCTCCTTTCCTTTCTTAGTATCTTATTGTGTATTTTCTATTCTTTGTGTCTCCCTCGTCTTTGAAATAATTCCTCCCTCTCTCTCTATGTGATCTGATTGAAGCCATTTGTTTTCTTTAGTAATCTCAGTGTGGGTGGTTTGTTGTCACACCTCATGTCATCACATTGTATTGTTCCTCCTTTTCTTCCTTCTTTTGACACATATAATTACACTGTTCTCTCAGTTCAATCTATCTGATGATGTGGCCTATGTATACAGTACCAGTCAAAAGTTTGAACACACCTAAATAAAGGGTTTTTCTTTATTTGTACTATTTCTACATGGTAGAGTAATAGTGAAGACATCCAAACAAAACAAATAACACATATGGAATTATGTATTAACCAAAAAAGTGTTAAACCAATCTGAAAAAGTGTGTGCGAGCAAGGAGGCCTACAAACCTGACTCAGTTACACCAGCTCTGTCAGGCGGAATGGGCCAAAATTCACCCAACTTATTGTGGGAAGCTTGTGGAAGGCTACCTGGAACCTTTGACCCAAGTTAAACAATTTAAACGCAATGCTACCAAATACTAATTGAGTGTATGTAAACTTCAGACCCACTGGGAATGTGATGAAAAAAATAAAAGCTGAAATAAGTCATTCTCTGACGACTTCCGCCGAGGTTGGTCTCTCTCCTTGTTCGGGTGGCGTTCGGCAGTCGACGTCACCGGCCTTCTAGCCATCACCGATCCACTTTTCATTTTCCATTTGTTTTGTCCTTGTCTTACGCACCTGGTTTCAATCCCCCAATGACTTGTTCATTATTTAACTCTCTGTTCCCCCATTGTTGTTTGTGAGTGATTGTTTGTTTGTAATACGGTCCGTTATTGTGGGCTCGATTTAATGTGTTGTATCTGTGAATATTTGAGTAAATTCCGTTTATTACTCATCTGCTGTCCTGCGCCTGACTCCTCTACACCAGCTACACACAGGCACTATTACATTCTCTCTACTATTATTCTGACATTTCACATTCTTAAAATAAAGTGGTGATCCTAACTGGCCTAAGACAGGGCATTTTTACTATGATTAAATGTCAGGAATTGTGAAAAACTGACTTTAAATGTATTTTGCTAAGGTGTATGTAAACTTCCGACTTCAACTGTATATATAAAGAGAGAGAGGGAGTCATACATCAGTATTCACTGATATCTGTTCATGCATGGTAATCTCTGGGTTCGGATATTAGATGTGCAACCAAATGATTCTGCAAGCTACTGTATAATGCTCAATGACTGTAAGTGTTTTTTGTTTCTTGAAGAATTCTACAAATGCTGTAGATGTTAATGCCATTTGGATCCTGATTGAGGGGTATATCTGTCTAGTGGTTTGTCTATGTATGTGGTCAGGCAGGGTGACACAGCCCCACACCCCTCACTTCATGTTATTTGTCTGCTATTACTCCTGGTTCTGAGGGAAGGGAATAGCGGACCCTTGATGCTTAACAAACAAGATCTTTTTTCTTCTCTATATATATCTTTCTCTTTTCACTTCCTCTCTATATCGCAGCATTCTCTGTCTATAAATATCTGGCTTGGACCAGCAGAGTGACAACTATGACTCGTAGGCAGTGGAGAAATATCCCTCTGTGGGATTGCTGGTTGGAGATGTTGTCCAGGTAGCCAGTGCTGTACTGTCAACAAGCTCTCACATTATCACTGCAGAATTAGACATTCATCCATGTTCTCCAAAGGTCATATTTCAAAGTTGCTCCAAACATCTAATGTCTACGTGTTTTTGATGCTCCTGCTGCTCTATATTGTTCCATTTCTCCAAACATCACATTTCGAAGTTAAGGGTTAAGTTTGGGCATTCATTCTGAATGGTTAAGGTAAGGGTTAAGTTTGGGCATTCATTCTGAATGGTTAAGGTAAGGGTTAAGTTTGGACATTCATTCTGAATGGTTAAGGTAAGGGTTAAGTTTGGGCATTCATTCTGAATGGTTAAGGTAAGGGTTAAGTTTGGACATTCATTCTGAATGGTTAAGGTAAGGGTTAAGTTTGGGCATTCATTCTGAATGGTTAAGGTAAGGGTTAAGTTTGGGCATTCATTCTGAATGGTTAAGGTAAGGGTTAAGTTTGGACATTCATTCTGAATGGTTAAGGTAAGGCTTATGGTTTGGGATAGGTTTAAACCCCCTGCCCTTAAAAGTAGGTCAATAGACTTCTCATATGGTTTTCACATCTAGTGTATGTCAGCATGTGGTAACTATTTTATAATACTAAAATTCTGTTATCTTTCACTGAGACCTGACTGTCATCTCTCCTAACCCCTGACCTCCAACCTCTACCCCTGGCGAGGTCATGCCCTGTTGGACTGTTATAGTGGGGTCATCATCAGCTACCTCTGATGGAGATGTAGGGATATTCTATCCTCTACACTCCTCTGCATCATCATCCCATCTACAATCCTTAAAACACAATACAACAACAGGAACATGTTTCATACTTCCAATAATTCGATTGGGTTTGAACCCGAGTTGCCTGCCACAAGACTATGTTAGCCAATCGAGCAAAAGCCTAGTATTCATGTCTCAGGCAAGGTTATTACATGTGGTTCATTAAAGATACTCCCATAGACACATTTACCTCTGCACATTTTGATCAAATCAACGTTTTACCTGTTGACACTGGTGCTCCTTATCGAGAGGTGGATATCCAGTGTTGTTATGGAGACGCAGACAGTAGTTAGCTCAGTAATCTAATCAAAGCTCTGTAGCGTGATGCGCTGTATGTGACGTTTAGCGTGTTTAATCTGTGTTGTTGTTCTCCTCTCAGGATGGGCTGATAACCCTCTGAGCTCCTGTCTGTTAGAGAGAGAGACAGACAGACAGACAGACAGAGAGACAGACAGACAGACAGAGAGAGAGAGAGAGAGAGAGAGAGAGACAGACAGACAGACAGAGAGACAGACAGACAGACAGAGAGACAGACGGGGAGGGAGGGAGGGAGACGGGGAGGGAGGGAGAGCGGGGGAGAGACAGACAGACAGACAGAGACAGACAGGGAGGGAGGGAGGGAGACGGGGAGGGAGGGAGAGCGGGGGAGAGACAGACAGACAGACAGACAGAGACAGACGGGGAGGGAGGGAGAGCGGGGGAGAGACAGACAGACAGACAGACGGGGAGGGAGGGAGAGCGGGGGAGAGAGAGACAGACAGACAGACAGACAGACGGGGAGGGAGGGAGGGAGACGGGGAGGGAGGGAGAGCGGGGGAGAGACAGACAGACAGACAGAGACAGACAGGGAGGGAGGGAGGGAGACGGGGAGGGAGGGAGAGCGGGGGAGAGACAGACAGACAGACAGACAGACAGACAGACAGACAGACAGACAGACAGACAGACAGACAGACAGAGACAGACGGGGAGGGAGGGAGAGCGGGGGAGAGACAGACAGACAGACAGACGGGGAGGGAGGGAGAGCGGGGGAGAGAGAGACAGACAGACAGATAGATAGACAGACAGACGGGGAGGGAGGGAGAGCGGGGGAGAGAGAGACAGACAGACAGACAGACAGACAGACAGACAGACAGACAGACAGACAGACAGACAGACAGACTGAGACAGACGGGGAGGGAGGGAGAGCGGGGGAGAGAGAGACAGACAGACAGACAGAGACAGACGGGGAGGGAGGGAGAGCGGGGGAGAGAGAGACAGACAGACATACTGAGACAGACGGGGAGGGAGGGAGAGCAGGGGAGAGAGAGAGAGACAGACAGACAGACAGACAGACAGACAGAGACAGACGGGGAGGGAGAGCGGGGGAGAGAGAGACAGACAGACAGACAGACAGACAGACAGACAGACGGGGAGGGAGGGAGAGCGGGGGAGAGAGAAAGGAGGTGTAATTAGATCTCCCCGTCTCCCCCCTCCTTCCCTCTAGGGGAGAGGAGCCTCGTCGAAACCCTGTCATGAATTTTTAACGCTTCTCTCGATCTGCACTCTCAGGAGATGTGTGACTGTGTGTGTGCTCTGACTCTAGCTTTATTGTTGATCATAGCTCATTCAGCCATATTACTGGCTCTGTATTTGTCTGTATTTTGTATTACCAAGATCTTGTGATGTATAAAACATTAATTTGACCTGATGTCATTGATCTTGTCCTTACACATCACATAGACACAGTCCTGGTGATCTAGTATGAAGGGAGGAGTTGGATGGGAGGTCTGAATGGAGGGAGACATAGTTGTACACTGTGTATTCACACATATGTATGTGTGTATTTGTGCCGGTGTTGGGAGTTCTGTGTTTTTATAGCTCCTCACAGCTTGTACAGAGGAGGTGGAAACAGAACCATGTGTAGAACTCAGCCTAGGCCTTCATGAGAGCAGGGTGGGTTGGAAGGAGAGGGGGTGTTTTTACTGCTGCAACTAATTGTTATAGTCTTACTTTTCTAATTCGGAGCGTGACAGTGTTTCCCTTTTCCTGGACACACACAGGTACATTTTAATCTTACACCTATGTCAGAGTAAAAGCAGACGCAGACACACACACACACAACCCTAACACCATGTCATTCCACAGACGCATCGTGTCCATAGCAACTTACAGTTACACACGCACCTAGCAGTTGTGTAATTTGGCAGATGCTAACATACTGTATCTATTATATACTAACTAGGGTGCTGGTCGTTGACTTGGGGCTGACAGGAGACCTTATGCGTGGCAGGTGGGTGTAGTTTAGGCCCACAGACTGGAACACCACACCTCATACTGGGACACCCTCTCAGCAATGATCACTTTACCCACCATCAGCCTATTGCAGTTAGTCTGGACTGTCTGGAGGGTTGGAGTTATCAACTCCTCAACTCTTACACCACATGCACTCTACATTTCTATATCTACTGTACGTTACCTCTCCCTCTCCCTCTCCCTCTCCCTCTCCCTCTCCCTCTATCTCTATCTCTATCTCTATCTCTATCTCTATCTCTATCTCTCTCTCTCTCTCTCTCTCTCTCTCTCTCTATCTCTCTCTCTATCTCTATCTCTATCTCTATCTCTATCTCTATCTCTATCTCTATCTCTATCTCTATCTCTATCTCTATCTCTATCTCTCTCTCTCTCTCTCTCTCTCTCTCTCTCTCTCTCTCTCTCTCTCTCTCTCTCTCTCTCTCTCTCTCTCTCTCTCTCTCTCTCTCTCTCTCTCTCTCTCTCTCTCTCTCTCTCTCTCTCTCTCTCTCTCTCTCTCTCTCTGTATCATGTTGTGGAGTTTAAATAAAGGTGATATGTGTCTTGGCATGGCCACCGTCATACAGTAGCTGTAGGCAGAGATTACATTACCCACTTGTGTGAGTGTGTCAGAGCGAGTGGGGAGGTCACTGTCGTTATATCCTCTCTGGTATTTTACTTTGATTGACAGCTCTTCAGATAGTAATCCCTCCCTCTTGACTTTCTGCTATGAGCCGAGACACACACACACACACACACACACCCTCTTGACTTTCTGTTATGAGCCGAGACACACACACACACACCCTCTTGACTTTCTGCTATGAGCCGAGACACACACACACACACACACACCCTCTTGACTTTCTGCTATGAGCCGAGACACACACACACACACACCCTCTTGACTTTCTGCTATGAGCCGAGACACACACACACACACACACCCTCTTGACTTTCTGCTATGAGCCGAGACACACACACACACACACACCCTCTTGACTTTCTGCTATGAGCCGAGACACACACACACACACACACCCTCTTGACTTTCTGCTATGAGCCGAGACACACACACACACACACACCCTCTTGACTTTCTGCTATGAGCCGAGACACACACACACACACACACCCTCTTGACTTTCTGCTATGAGCCGAGACACACACACACACACACACCCTCTTGACTTTCTGCTATGAGCCGAGACACACACACACACCCTCTTGACTTTCTGCTATGAGCCGAGACACACACACACACACACACACCCTCTTGACTTTCTGCTATGAGCCGAGACACACACACACACCCTCTTGACTTTCTGCTATGAGCCGAGACACACACACACACACACACCCTCTTGACTTTCTGCTATGAGCCGAGACACACACACACACACACACCCTCTTGACTTTCTGCTATGAGCCGAGACACACACACACACACACACACCCTCTTGACTTTCTGCTATGAGCCGAGACACACACACACACACACACCCTCTTGACTTTCTGCTATGAGCCGAGACACACACACACACACACACACCCTCTTGACTTTCTGCTATGAGCCGAGACACACACACACACACACCCTCTTGACTTTCTGCTATGAGCCGAGACACACACACACACACACACACCCTCTTGACTTTCTGCTATGAGCCGAGACACACACACACACACACACCCTCTTGACTTTCTGCTATGACCCGAGACACACACACACACACACACCCTCTTGACTTTCTGCTATGAGCCGAGACACACACACACACACACACACACCCTCTTGACTTTCTGCTATGAGCCGAGACACACACACACACACCCTCTTGACTTTCTGCAGAGTGCTGCAGCTCCTTCTCTCCCAGGTGAAGTGTGTGTGACCTTTAAATCCTGAACCTATGAGTTTCAGCACTATATCAGACTGTTACTCTCATTCCTCTATCTGATTCACTAAACTTAAGAACTAGGCTCCCTCTGACTGGATTTTGTCAATGTCCATATATCGCTGTATGAATGTCTCTTTAGAATACTCAAGAGTCAGGTTACCTTTAAAGCTGAGACCTGAGATGGCAGTGTCTAAAGAACTGAGATATCATATAAGCCTAATGCTATGGTACAATGGGTTTTGTACATATACTGCTAAGTATACTAAGTATGACTACTAAGTATTTTGGGCTGGATGTGTCAATGTGTAGTTCATACATGCCTAATCTATGAGTAGAATTACTGTTTTACCTCAATTAGGCATAAAATCCCTAGTTTGAAAGGGACTGTTTTTCTGGAAGCTGTACTGCGCCATTTTCCCTCAATGTCCCTCCACTTGGGCCAGCCCTCTAGCAATTTGAGTTGTAGCCGTTTGAGTGACAGCTAGCAAGATGCACACACAGCAGAACGAGAGAGAGATCAATGACGTGGTGCACATATCTGCACATATGTGACGTAGTACTCCATTTTCTGGGACCACTTTTGGCTCGTGAGCGCTGCTTTCAGACCTACTGGCTAAAAAGTAGACCAAAGTACCGGAGAATCTCTTTAGTGACGATTCCATATTGAAATATGCCCTTTTTCATCTGAATATGTCAAAAATATGGGTAACACTGTATCTACAGGGGGACTCAAAATGTTGTGTTACCTATATATGTAAAATATACATTTTTACGTGTTATCTTTGTCTGTTCTAGACTCTGGCCACATCTGCTGAGAATTTCCAGATGGAACACCAGTGGAAGGATGAGTATGCGGTAAAACTCTGATTCTAATTATAACCAACATTACATTTACATGATATACTGTAGCTGTCAGTCACCACTCCCATCCCCAATGTGTAGTAAGAATGTGGCCGATGTGTGTCAGCTGTTTACTACTGGAACACTCACTACTCATTGGCTGAGAGACGGCAACCTCAGATGACCGTACTGTAGATGGTGTTCTCTCACTGCTCTCTTTATGGGCTAGAGAGGAGGGAAGATATGGCTTCAACAAACACACCAGTGTTTCCCCTAGGATTTTTTTTCAACAGTGGTGGCAAGGGTAGCGTGGTTAGCTAAATCAATATAGGGTAAACACTGCACACACTGACACACACACACACACACACACACACACACACACATACAAAGACAGACACACACACATACAAAGACACACACACACATGCACTCACTCACACACACACACACTAGCATGCTTGAGTTGGCGGCCATGCATCCTGTATAATAGAACAAGACCAATATGGTTTATTGTTGTTGTTATAATGAGCTGTTATTATTCATTCCATATTATAGGCCATTAAATGTCCACAGATGGCCTCTACCTAACGAGTACCCCGCTCTCTCTCTCACTCTCTCTCTCGCTGTCCAACAAACACACTTGCACACATACAGTACGTACACACACATACATACAGTACACACACACACACACACACACAAAAATGCTCACTAAGATATTTGTATTATTTGTTTCAGGATGGTGACATTGTTTACTACAATGCAAAGGACAATGTGAGTATTTTTCATCCTTCTCGAACAAACACATGATTCTCACACAGAGCTGCATCTATAATCAACCCACAATCTCACTCCGATACAGACTGGTGGTTTAGTCTAGGACAGCTCCCCCTTCTCTTTCTCTCTCTTTCTCATTCTCTTTCTCACTCTCACTCTTTTCCCTTCCCCGTCAACCCTCTTTGCTCTCCTTCTTTTCCCAACCTCATCAAGCCATTTCTATCTTCATCCCTCACACCTCCCTCTCTGTCTTCATATCCCCCTTCTCCTCCTTTCTCTCAGGTGAAGAGGTCCCTGGTGTGCTTCTACTAATTGACAGTTGAGATGTATGAGCTGCTACTGTTGCTTTATTATGAGACTCTTCCTATTCCCCTTCCCCCATTCACTCTCTCTCTTCACTCTCTCTCTGTTCACTCTCTCTCTCTCTTCGCTCTCTCTCTCTCTTCGCTCTCTCTCTCTTCGCTCTCTCTCTCTTCGCTCTCTCTCTCTTCGCTCTCTCTCTCTTCGCTCTCTCTCTTCGCTCTCTCTGTTTGCTCTCTCTCTGTTTGCTCTCTCTCTCTCTTCGCTCTCTCTTCACTCTCTCTCTCTTCGCTCTCTCTCTTCACTGTCTCTCTCTGTTTGCTCTCTCTCTTCGCTCTCTCTCTCTTCACTCTCTCTCTCTTCGCTCTCTCTCTCTGTTTGCTCTCTCTCTCTGTTTGCTCTCTCTCTCTTCACTCTCTCTCTCTTCGATCTCTCTCTCTCTTCGCTCTCTCTCTATCTCCCCTCTCTTTCTCTTCGCTCTCTCTCTATCTCCCCTCTCTTTCTCTTCGCTCTCTCTTTCTCTCACTCTCTCTCTGCTCTCTCTCACTCACTCTCTCATCGCTCTCTCTCTCTCTCTCTTCGCTCTCTCTCTTCGCTCTCTCTCTTCGCTCTCTCTCTTCTCTCTCTCTTTGCTCTCTCTCTCTCTTCGCTCTCTCTCTTCGCTCTCTCTTCGCTCTCTCTCTCTCTTCGCTCTCTCTTCGCTCTCTCTTCGCTCTCTCTTCGCTCTCTTCGCTCTCTCTCTCTATCTCCCCTCTCTTTCTCTTCTTTCTCTTTCTTCGCTCGCTCTCTCTCTCTCTCTCTTCGCTCTCGATCTCTCTTCGCTCTCTCTCTCTCTCTCTCTCTCTGCTCTCTGTCTCTTGCTCTCTCTCTCTTCGCTCGCTCCCTCTTCGCTCTCTCTCTCTCTCTGCTCTCTCTCTCTGCTCTCTGTCTCTTGCTCTCTCGCTCTCTCTCTCTCTTCGCTCGCTCCCTCTTCGTTCTCTCTCCCTCTCTCGTTCTCCCTCGTCTCTCTGTCCCTCTCCCTCTCTCCCATTGATGTGAATTGGTGAACACACTATTGGAGATATGCATCAAGCTGTGTCTCCTGTCCTTTAATAGTAGGCTGTATGTGGAAATGTGTCATGTTAATCCACAGAGGTTGTTACAGGCAGTTTCAGCCTTGAAGCTGAGGCCGGTTTAACCCAGCTTCCTCCACACCATTCCTTCCTCTGAACCAGTGGGGTATAGAACCACTAGACAGGCGTCTAATGATGGACAGCTGTTTAGCACAGTATCCTGATAGAAATGGACATGTACATCTACTCTATTAGGCTCCCTGTTACATCCAGATCCAGACAGTCTAACAGTGGTCATAGGTGTAACTCTGTTCTAAATCCCTGTCTGACACTGTCTGACCTGCTCCCTTTCTCCTCTCCTCTAGTTGGAGGTGAATGAGACAGAGGGTCGGAAGAACCGGATCAGGCCAGCCTTTAAGGAAGATATGTTGTTTAAACGCCTCACCTCTCACAACCACACTGCTGTACACATCCCTACTGACATCTACGATGGCTGTGAGTGCACATACACGTACACACACACACATTGTAACCATGGATACGACACATACAAATCCCTAGAGAAATGGTACCTTTAATAACAGCAGAACGACACATACAAATCCCTGGAGAAATGGCACCTTTAATAATAGCAGAACGACACATACAAATCCCTGGAGAAATGGCACCTTTAATAACAGCAGAACGACACATACAAATCCCTGGAGAAATGGCACCTTTAATAACAGCTGAACGACACATACAAATCCCTGGAGAAATGGCACCTTTAATAACAGCAGAACGACACATACAAATCCCTGGAGAAATGGCACCTTTAATAACAGCAGAACGACACATACAAATCCCTGGAGAAATGGCACCTTTAATAACAGCAGAACGACACATACAAATCCCTGGAGAAATGGCACCTTTAATAACAGCAGAACGACACATACAAATCCCTGGAGAAATGGCACCTTTAATAACAGCTGAACGACACATACAAATCCCTGGAGAAATGGCACCTTTAATAACAGCAGAACGACACATACAAATCCCTGGAGAAATGGCACCTTTAATAACAGCAGAACGACACATACAAATCCCTGGAGAAATGGCACCTTTCATAACAGCAGAGCAGCATTATTATGTTTGTTTTTTGTGTCTTTTATCCAAAGCAACTTACAGTCATGGGTGCATACATTTTTACATATGGGTGGTCCCTGGAATGTAACCCACAATCATGGTGATGCAAGCGCAGTGCTCTACCAACTGAGCCATACCGGACCATGTGTCACGTTCCTGACCTGTTCTCTGTTAGTTTTGTATGTGTTAGTTGGTCAGGACGTGAGTTTGGGTGGGCAGTCTATGTTTTCTGTTTCTATGTTGGTTTAAAGGGTGACCTGATATGGCTCTCAATTAGAGTCAGGTGGTTTTCATTTCCTCTGATTGAGAGTCATATTAAGGTAGGTGTTTTCACACTGTTTGTTGTGGGTGGTTGTCTCCTGTGTCTGTGTTATGTTACGCCACATGGGACTGTTTCGGTTTTGTTTGTTCGTTTGTTCGGTTTATGTAGTCTGTTCCTGTTTTCATGCGTTCTTCGTTATACGTAAGTTCTTATGTTCAGGTGCGTCTACGTCGTTTGTTGTTTTGTAGTTAATCAAGTATAGTTCGTTTTGTGTCTTGTTTAAATAAATAATATGTCATCACACAACGCTGCATTTTGGTTCAATCCCTGCTCCTCCTCTTCGGATGAAGAGGAGGAGGAAAGCCGTTACAGAACCACCCACCAATCCAGAACCAAGCAGCATAAGTTCGAGCAGTGGAACACGAAACAGGAATGGACATGGGAGGACGTATTAAACGGCAAGGGTTGCTACACATGGGAGGAGATCCTGGCTGGAAGGGATCGCCTCCCATGGGAACAGCTGGAGGCACTGAGGAGAGCAGAGGCAACCGGACAAGGGAACCGGAGATATGAAGGTACGCAGCTAGCGAGGAAGCCCGAGAAGAAACCCCAAAAATTTCTTGGGGGGGGGCTAAGAGGTAGTGGGCCAAGGGCAGGTAGGAGACCTGCGCCCACTTCTCAGGCTAACCGTGGAGAGCGGGAGTACGGGCAGACACCGTGTTACGCAGTAGAGCGCACGGTGTCTCCTGTACGTGTGCATAGCCCGGTGCGGGTTATTCCACCTCCCCGCACTGGTAGGGCTAGATTGGGCATTGAGCCAGGTGCCATGATGCCGGCTCAACGCGTCTGGTCTCCAGTGCGTCTCCTCGGGCCGGCTTACATGGCCCCAGCCTTACGCATGGTGTCCCCGGTTCACCTACATAGCCCGGTGCGGGTTATTCCACCTCCCCGCACTGGTCGGGCGACGGGGAGCATTCAACCAGGTAAGGTTGGGCAGGCTCAATGCTCAAGGGAGCCAGTACGCTTGCACGGTCCGGTATTTCCGGCGCTACCTCCCCGCCCCAGCCCAGTACCACCAGTGCCTACACCACGCACCAGGCTTCCAGTGCGTTTTCAGAGCCCTGTTCCTCCTCCACGCACTCTTCCTATGGTGCGTGTCTCCAGCCCAGTGCCTCCAGTTCCGGCACCACGCACTAAGCCACCTGTGCGTCTCCAGAGCCCTGTACACACTGTTCCTTCTCCCCGTACTCGTCCTGATGTGCGTGCCCTCAGCCCGGTGCCACCAGTGCCGGTAGCACGCACCAGGCAAATAGTACGCTTTGAGAGTCCAGTGTGCCCTGTCCCTGCTCCCCGCACTAGCATGAAGGTGCGTGTCCTTAGCCCGGTGCCTCCAGTTCCGGCACCACGCACCAGGCCTACAGTGCGTCTCAGCCGGCCAGAGTCTGCCGTCTGCCCAGTGGCGCCTGAACTGTCCGTCTGCCAAGCGCCGCATGAACTGCCCGTCTGCCTTGAGCCTTCAAAGCCGCCCGTCTGCCATGAGCCTGCAAAGCCGCCCGTCTGCCATGAGCCTACAGAGCCTTCCGCCAGACAGGAGCCGCTAGAGCCTTCCGCCAGACAGGAGCCGCTAGAGCCTTCCGCCAGACAGGAGCAGCCAAAGCCTTCCGCCAGACAGGATCAGCCAGAGCCATCCGTCTCCGCAGCGCCATCTGAGCCATCCGTCTCCGCAGCGCCATCTGAGCCATCCGTCTCCTCAGCGCCATCTGAGCCATCCGTCTCCCCAGCGCCGTCTGAGCCATCCGTCTCCCCAGCGCCGTCTGAGCCATCCGTCTCCCCAGCGCCGTCTGAGCCATCCGTCTCCCCAGCGCCGTCTGAGCCATCCGTCTGTCCCGAGCCATTAGAGCCGCCCGTCTGTCCCGAGCCGTCAGAGCCGTTAGTCAGTCAGGAGCCGCTAGAGCCATTCGTCAGTCAGGATCTGCCAGAGCCGCCAACCAGACAGGATCTGCCAGAGCCGCCAACCAGACAGGATCTGCCAGAGCCGCCAACCAGACAGGATCTGCCAGAGCCGCCAACCAGACAGGATCTGCCAGAGCCGCCAACCAGACAGGATCTGCCAGAGCCGCCAACCAGACAGGATCTGCCAGAGCCGCCAGCGAGCCATGAGCGTCCAGAGCCGTCAGCCAGCCATGAGCGTCCAGAGCCGTCAGCCAGCCATGAGCGTCCAGAGCCGTCAGCTAGCCATGAGCGTCCAGAGCCGTCAGCTAGCCATGAGCGTCCAGAGCCGTCAGCCAGTCATGAGCTGCCCCTCAGCCCAGAGCTGCCATTGATCCAGAACTGTCCCTCAGTCCAGAGCTGTCTCTCTGTCCGGAGCTGCCCTTCAGTCCGGAGTTGCCCCTCTATCCTGAGCTACCTCTCTATCCTGACCTACCTCTCGGTCTTGAGCTATCTCTCTATCCCGGTGCTGCCCCTTGTCCTGGTGCTGCCCCTTATCTTAAGGTTAACATTTAAATTAAGTGGGTGTAAGATGAGGGTGGTCATTCTAAGGGGGAGACGTAAGCTGGGATTGACTATGGTGGGGTGGGGACCTCGCCCAGAGCCTGAGCCACCACCGTGGTCAGATGCCCACCCAGACCCTCCCCTAGACTTTGTGCTGGTGCGCCCGGAGTTCGCA
Source organism: Salvelinus namaycush (assembly GCF_016432855.1). NCBI lineage: Eukaryota > Metazoa > Chordata > Actinopteri > Salmoniformes > Salmonidae > Salvelinus > Salvelinus namaycush. The sequence goes on from NC_052327.1 coordinate 31,966,740, forward strand.
CCTTGAGGGGGGGGTTATGTCACGTTCCTGACCTGTTTTCTGTTAGTTTTGTATGTGTTAGTTGGTCAGGACGTGAGTTTGGGTGGGCAGTCTATGTTTTCTGTTTCTATGTTGGTTTAAAGGGTGACCTGATATGGCGCTCAATTAGAGGCAGGTGGTTTTCATTTCCTCTGATTGAGAGTCATATTAAGGTAGGTGTTTTCACACTGTTTGTTGTGGGTGGTTGTCTCCTGTGTCTGTGTTATGTTACGCCACATGGGACTGTTTCGGTTTTGTTTGTTCGTTTGTTCGGTTTATGTAGTCTGTTCCTGTTTTCATGCGTTCTTCGTTATACGTAAGTTCTTATGTTCAGGTGCGTCTACGTCGTTTGTTGTTTTGTAGTTAATCAAGTATAGTTCGTTTTGTGTCTTGTTTAAATAAATAATATGTCATCACACAACGCTGCATTTTGGTTCAATCCCTGCTCCTCCTCTTCGGATGAAGAGGAGGAGGAAAGCCGTTACACCATGGGTCTTAGGAAAGTGTTCTATTGATAATCTGTATTGTTCAGACACAACATTCTCCCTATGGAGACAACATCCACACATGACATCATGTCTTCTCCATGTTGTCTGCACTCAGCCATAATATTTCAGGGACTTATGTATACCCTATACGGGGTAGGATACAGTATGTGGTACAGTTAGTTTGCTATTTGGTTGGTGTGATAGAGTACCACAGTATGAGTCAATATACCCATAAAACCTAGCAGTCAAACAAGGAAATGGTTACAATCATTCTTCCCATAGGGGATTTTAGAAACACTTCTAATAAGGGCTGTGTTTCGTGTAGGCTTACCCGGGTGGGATTTTTCGATAACAGTGGAAATCTCTCTAGGACAAGGTGACTTTTTCCCTGTGTGACCGCTAGGTTTTATGGGTATTATGATACCTCCACTGTGGGGCTCTTTTAGGTTGGTTGGTAGAGTTGTGTTTTTACTGGTATTTACCTGCTGTCCTTCTGACATTAGCTCCCGCTGCTTTGTCTAATATTGATGGGTGCTGCTGCTGCTTTCTGTGTGTGTTCATATGTGTGTGATTAGACTTGCATGCATGTGCGTGCGCTGGGTCATTAGCGTGTAGTGTGTTGTGTCAGCCCTCACACTAAGCGCAGCAGGATGGAGTCGCTCCTTCAGCATGCCCCTCGGCCTGCTGGGATAGCGTCTGGAACCAAGGTTACCCACTACTGACCTCACAGAGAGGGAGAGGGTGCATGTGGGAAATTAGTGTGTGTGTGCATAGAGGTGTCCATGTGAGCTAGGGTGCTAGCATGTGTGTGTATCTTGTCCTTTTCCAGACTCTTTGCTGGCTGGGGTCGGGGATTGTTCCCATGGTTCCTCCCACTCTCTTTGGGGAAGGCTTGTGATTGGTGGACCGTAATGAGTACAGTATCTGTCAGTGTACTTCTGGGTAATAGTATGAGTTCGGGTCTCACCTGGAGAGGGAGAGAAGCAAAGAAAGAGATGAGAGAGGAAGGAAGAGAGAGAGAGCATTGTTTAATGTCCTTGGAATATGATTGGTTGTTTAGTAGGTACACATAGCCGACCTGAGCAATATTTCTATTAAAAATCCCCATAGAAATCAGAAAACCCAATAATCCATGCGTTCTGGGAATGCTATGAAGTCCAAAAGTTATGGGCGGAGTTGGAAAGTTGGCTGTGTGACGACCCTCCCACTCTGTCTGCCGTATTCTCTCTTTGTTCTTGTTTCCTTATTAGGATGTCGGTGGGCGGAGTTGGGAGGGTCATCAGATACATGGGAAACACCTGGGCCCGGTGTCTTCCAGGATAAATGCACCACTTCCCCGTTCATGGGGGAGACTCTCTCCATGCAGACACCTTTATAGATTTTGTTGTGGTTTTTTGTGACATTTTGGTTGTTTGCTTTAGCACCTTTCAACACACCGCAGTATCACATTCATGCCTGCCAAAACACTCACTTACACTACTGATTACTGATTACACACACCATTGTTAATGGCATTTAGGTTACTTTATTTAATAAATATGTGTTACTCCTTATCTCCACGTTGTCTCCCTTTTGTTACGGGCTCTGAGCCGGTTCGTGACAGCTGTCAGAAGTATTACAATGTAAATGTACTTGTAATCTGCCTGTCTGCATTTTTCAAGACATGGCATATGATGGTGCAGTAATATACCCGATGGGTTGGAATCTACTTTTCTCGTCAATCATCGTATACTTAAACTGGATTATTTAATTAATAAAAAACTGGAAAGGTCAAATGCTTTATTATCTAAGTGTTGGAAGTGCATGGGCAATGGAGAGAAACAAAATGGTGTGTGGATGTTGTTTCCCATGTCGTTGATGTTTGTTTGCATCTGTATGCTGTCGTTTTCATGTGTATGTTTCCTACAAAAAAAAACATTGGAAAACCCAAGGTCTTCTCTTCTGTATAGTATTGTTCTGCTGAGAGAGAGAGAGAGAGAGAGAGAGAGAGAGAACCAGAGAGCAGATTTATACGTGAGAGAGGTTCCAACTGTTCAATTTGACCCAGAGTCCATGTGGCTCCAGGAATAGGCCAGGGCTGGCCTCGCTCTGGGGGGAAAATTGGATTTTCCAGTCAAGAGGGAGCAGCAGGTTTAGGAAATCAGCCTTCCTGGTGGAAGTGATGGATGAACGTGTGTGTTGGGAAAAACAGAATGTTGGGAATATTAGAACAGACATGACTAACAGAGCTGGAAAACCACACCTCATCTTCCTCACAAACGAGAGAGAGAGAGAGGGAAGGAGGGAGAGAGGGAAGGAGGGAGAGAGGGAGATGGTGCATAAAATCATCTATGAACTCACTAATGGGCAGGAGCCATAATCAGAGCTCCCATTGCTGCCTTAGAAAATGTTAAACAAGAAATCTAATACAGAAACATCGTGAGGCTCAGCCTCTTGATCATCTATTGTCACCAATAACAGTGTACTTACAGAAACATGCTCCACAATTGCAGTATTTTCTTTCCCAATGTGCTGCAGAACTGAACATTTGACATGTTGTAATACTTGATATGAGCTTGTTATACTTGATATTGGCTTTGTTAGGCATACACTAACCAATGGAATACTCTGAGGTGTGGCTTAACTATGAACTTAAAGAGCCAAAGACTATGGTTGTATATTACACAGAGGGAGACAGCGACTGTAGCCACGTTCATTCAGATCACATCCCCACAATGCAAGATATGAATGTAATGTTTTTATAATGATGCCCCTACACACACACACACACACACACACACACACACACACACACACACACACAGCTCTGGCAGCTCTAGCTTTATTATCTTTCTCCCTCTAGAGGTATATGCAAATGAGGTGTGTTTTCGTTACACACAAATAAGACACGTCACACCCAATACAGGATACATATCTATCACACACACCCAATACAGGATACATATCTATCACACACACCCAATACAGGATACATATCTATCACACACCCAATACAGGATACATATCTATCACACACACCCAATACAGGATACATATCTATCACACACCCAATACAGGATACATATCTATCACACACACCCAATACAGGATACATATCTATCTATCACACTCACCCTCACTCACACACCCAATACAGGATACATATCTATCTATCACACTCACCCTCACTCACACACCCAATACAGGATACATATCTATCACACACACCCAATACAGGATACATATCTATTTATCACACTCACCCTCACTCACACACCCAATACAGGATACATATCTATCTATCACAATCACCCTCACTCACACACCCAATACAGGATACATATCTATCTATCACACTCACCCTCACTCACACACCCAATACAGGATACATATCTATCTATCACACTCACCCTCACTCACACACCCAATACAGGATACATATCTATCTATCACACTCACCCTCACTCACACACCCAATACAGGATACATATCTATCTATCACACTCACCCTCACTCACACACCCAATACAGGATACATATCTATCTATCACACTCACCCTCACTCACACACCCAATACAGGATACATATCTATCTATCACACTCACCCTCACTCACACACCCAATACAGGATACATATCTATCTATCACACTCACCCTCACTCACACACCCAATACAGGATACATATCTATCTATCACACTCACCCTCACTCACACACCCAATACAGGATACATATCTATCTATCACACTCACCCTCACTCACACACCCAATACAGGATACATATCTATCTATCACACTCACCCTCACTCACACACCCAATACAGGATACATATCTATCTATCACACCCAATACAGGATACATATCTATCTATCACACTCACCCTCACTCACACACCCAATACAGGATACATATCTATCTATCACACTCACCCTCACTCACACACCCAATACAGGATACATATCTATCTATCACACCCAATACAGGATACATATCTATCTATCACACTCACCCTCGCTCACACACCCAATACAGGATACATATATATCTATCACACACACCCTCACTCACACACCCAATGCAGGATACATATCTATTTATCACACTCACCCTCACTCACACACCCAATACAGGATACATATCTATCTATCACAATCACCCTCACTCACACACCCAATACAGGATACATATCTATCTATCACACTCACCCTCACTCACACACCCAATACAGGATACATATCTATCTATCACACTCACCCTCACTCACACACCCAATACAGGATACATATCTATCTATCACACTCACCCTCACTCACACACCCAATACAGGATACATATCTATCTATCACACTCACCCTCACTCACACACCCAATACAGGATACATATCTATCTATCACACTCACCCTCACTCACACACCCAATACAGGATACATATCTATCTATCACACTCACCCTCACTCACACACCCAATACAGGATACATATCTATCTATCACACTCACCCTCACTCACACACCCAATACAGGATACATATCTATCTATCACACTCACCCTCACTCACACACCCAATACAGGATACATATCTATCTATCACACTCACCCTCACTCACACACCCAATACAGGATACATATCTATCTATCACACCCAATACAGGATACATATCTATCTATCACACTCACCCTCACTCACACACCCAATACAGGATACATATCTATCTATCACACTCACCCTCACTCACACACCCAATACAGGATACATATCTATCTATCACACCCAATACAGGATACATATCTATCTATCACACTCACCCTCGCTCACACACCCAATACAGGATACATATATATCTATCACACACACCCTCACTCACACACCCAATACAGGATACATATCTATCTATCACACTCACCCTCACTCACACACCCAATACAGGATACATATCTATCTATCACACCCAATACAGGATACATATCTATCTATCTATCACACTCACCCTCACTCACACACCCAATACAGGATACATATCTATCTATCACACCCAATACAGGATACATATCTATCTATCACACTCACCCTCACTCACACACCCAATACAGGATACATATCTATCTATCACACTCACCCTCACTCACACACCCAATACAGGATACATATCTATCTATCACACTCACCCTCACTCACACACCCAATACAGGATACATATCTATCTATCACACCCAATACAGGATACATAATCTATCTAGTCTATCACACTCACCCTCACTCACACACCCAATACAGGATACATATCTATCTATCACACCCAATACAGGATACATATCTATCTATCACACTCACCCTCACTCACACACCCAATACAGGATACATATCTATCTATCACACTCACCCTCACTCACACACCCAATACAGGATACATATCTATCTATCACACTCACCCTCACTCACACACCCAATACAGGATACATATCTATCTATCACACTCACCCTCACTCACACACCCAATACAGGATACATATCTATCTATCACACCCAATACAGGATACATATCTATCTATCACACTCACCCTCACTCACACACCCAATACAGGATACATATCTATCTATCACACTCACCCTCACTCACACACCGAATACAGGATACATATCTATCTATCACACCCAATACAGGATACATATCTATCTATCACACTCACCCTCACTCACACACCCAATACAGGATACATATATATCTATCACACACACCCTCACTCACACACCCAATACATACAGGTCGAAGATACTTGTCAAACTAAGTATAGAATCAATCTTTAGGATGTTTTTATCAGAAAAGTTCAATAATGTTCCAACCGGAGAATTCCATTGTCTGTAGAAATGCACTGGAACGAGAGCAACCTCTCAAGTGAAAGCGCGTGACTGAGAACGAGGCTGTAGGCAGACCCCTTACTCATAAATCTCCCATCCGGCACCCCTTCACATGAGAAGCCTGAAACCACGTTCTAAAGACGGTTGCCATCTAGTGGAACCCATATCCCACTGTGTATTCGATAGGGGTGTGTTCAAAAACTACAAACCTCAGATTTCCCACTTCCTGTTTGGATTTTTTCTCAGGTTTTTGCCTGCCATATGAGTTCTGTTATACTCACAGACATCATTCAAACAGTTTTAGAAACTTCAGAGTGTTTTCTATCCAAAACCAGTAATAATATGCGTATATTAACATCTGGGACTGAGTAGGAGACAGTTCACTCTGGGCATGCTATTCATCCAAAAGTGAAAATGCTGCCCCCTATCCCAAACAAGTTTTAAGATAGACTGGACCTTTATTATTGCCATCTTGTTTTAATAATAGTGAAGTCAGACCTTTCCACTTTGTACCTGACAGACTACCATTTCTATAGGAGTAGTTAAAGCAAGCTAACAATGGAGCTTACATATTTTTTTGGTACCATCACCTTTGAAATGCAAGAGAAAGGACATCATGTATTATTCCAGCCCAGGTGCAATATAGATTTTGGCCACTAGATGGCAGCAGTGTGTGCGCAAAGTTTTAGACTGATCCAGTGAACCATTGCATTTCTGTTCAAAATTTTGTATGAAGACTGCGCAATTTGTTTATTAATACATTTTCATCTTCAAAACTGTGCACTCTCCTCAAACAATACTATGGTATTCTTTCACTGTAATAGCTACTGTAAATTGGACAGTGCAGTTAGAGTAACAAGAATTTAAGCTTTCTGACAATATCAGATATGTCTATGTCCTGGGAAATGTTCTTGTTACTTACAACCTCATGATAATGGCATTAGCCTAAGCTAGCTCAACGTCCCGCAGAGGACCCACCGATCCTGAAGAAGTTTTAATAGCCTCAAAAAGTTATTCCTCTGTAATTTGGCCTTCACACTGATCTTTCTGTACATTTGTTAATTTTCCATTTTTTATTATTTGGAAAGAATTCCTTGCAGTAATTGTACTTCAGTGGGTGAGGATGAGACGAAAAAGAGAACATTTTGTACGC
>NC_052327.1:31974336-32141836 GCF_016432855.1 Salvelinus namaycush
CCGGGAAACATATCTATCTATACACACCCAATACAGGATACATACTATCTCACTACTCATACACACCCAATACAGGATACATATAATCTATCACCACACACCCTCCCTCACACACCCCAATACAGGAACATATATACACACTCAATACATGATTACATATCTATCCCACACCCACACTCAATACAGGTTACATACTCTATCACACACAAGACATGATACAATTATCTATCACACCACTCAACAGAATACTAATCTACACACACCCAATACAGGATACATATATATCACCACACTCAATACAGGATTACATTATCTATCACACACCCAATACAGGATACATATATATCACTACAATCAATACAGGATGCATATCTATCACACACCATACAGGAATACTCTATCACACCACACCCAATACAGGATACATAATCTATCACACACACACCCAACTACAAGGGATACAAATCTATCTACACACAATACAGCCTCATAACACATCATCGCATCATCACACACTCAATACAGGATACATATCGATCAACACACCCAATACAGGATACATATCTATCACACACACCCAATACAGGATACATATCATCAACACACCAATACAGGATCATATCTATCACACACCCAATACAGGATGCATATCTACCTCACACACCCAATACAGGATGTACATATCTTATCCACACACACCCAATACAGGATACTATATCTATCACACACCAATACATGATACATTTATCAACCCAATACAGATACAATCTATCACACACCCAATACAGGATACATATCATTCTACACACCAATACAGATAATATCTACTCACACACACCCAATACAGGATACATATCTATCACACACCCATAATACAGGACACATATCTATCACACACCCAAATACAGGTATGCTATATCTCATCATCACACCCCAATACAGGATACATATCTAATCACACACCCAATACAGGATACATATCTTCACACACCCAATACAGGAACATATCTATCACACACACCAATACAGGATACTATATCTATCACACACCCAATACAGGAACAATATCTATCACACACCCCACAATACCAGGATACATATTATCACACACACCAATACGACATATCATATCTACTCACTCACACCCAATACAGGATACATATCTATCACACACCCAATACAGGATACATATCTATCACACACCCAATACAGGATACATATCTACACACACATACATACATATCTATCACACACTCAATACAGTGATACATCATCTATCACACCAATACAGGATACATATCTACTCACACACAATACAGGATACATATCTACTCATCACACACCCATACAGGATACATATCATATCACACACAATACAGGACTACATATCTATCACCACACTCAATACAGGATAACATATCTACTCACACACCCAATACAGGATACATATCTATCATCACACACCCATACAGGACTACATATCTATCACACACCCAATACAGGATACATATCTATCACACACCACCTCATCCAGGATACAATCTATCACACACTCAATACAGATGCATATCTATCACCACACACCCAATACAGGATACATATCTATCACACACACTCAATAAGGTACATATCTATCACCACACCCACATAACAGGATACATATCTACACACACACCCATAGGATCATATCTATCTACACACACCCAATACAGGATACATATCTATCACACACACTCAATTACATACTCACACACCAATACAGGATAACATCTATCTCACTCATCACACACCAATACAGGATCATATCTATCCACAACCACCAATACAGGATACATATCTATCACCACACACCCAATACAGGATGCATATCTATCACATCACACACCAATACAGGAATACTATATCTCATCACACACCCAATACAGGATACATATCTATCACACACACTCAATACAGGATACATATCTATCACACACACCCAATACAGGATACATATCTATCACACACACCCAATTACAGGATACATATCTATCACACAAATACATGATACATATCTATCACACTCACTCAATACAGGATACATATCTATCACACACCCAATACAGGATACATATCTATCACACTCACTCAATACAGGATACATATCTATCACACACAATACATGATACATATCTATCACACTCACTCAATACAGGATGCATATCTATCACACACACCCAATACAGGATACATATCTATCACACACAATACATGATACATATCTATCACACTCACACAATACATGATACATATCTATCACACTCACCCAATACATGATACATATCTATCACACACACCCCAATACAGATACATCTATCTATCACACACACCCAATACAGGATACAATATCTATTCACAACACCCAATACAGGATACATATCTATCACACCCATCAATACAGGATACATATCTATCACACACACCCAATACAGGATACATATCTATCACTCACACACCCAATACAGATACATATCTATCACACACCCAATACAGGATACTATATCTATCACACACCAATACAGGATAACATATCTATCACACACTCACAGCATACAGGATACATATCTATACACACCCAATACATGGCATACATATCTATCACACACAATACAGGATACATAATATCATCAACACCAATATACAGGCTACATATCATCACACACCAATACAGGACTACATATCATATCACACACTCATACAGGATACATATCTATCACACACCAATACAGGATACATATCTATACACACCACACACACCAATACAGGATACATATCTATCATCACACACCCAATACAGGATACATATCATCACACACCCAATACAGGATACTATCTATCACACACCACTCAATACAGGATAATATCTTCACACACCCCAATACAGATACATATCTATCACACACAATACATGATACATATCTATCACACACTCAATACAGGATACATATCTATCACACACCCAATACAGGATACATATATATCACACACTCAATACAGGATACATATCTATCACACACCCAATACAGGATACATATATATCACACACTCAATACAGGATGCATATCTATCACACACCCAATACAGGATACATATCTATCACACACACCCAATACAGGATACATATCTATCACACAATACATGATACAATCTCTCACACACCAATACAGGATACATATTATCACACACCCAATACAGGATACATACTAGATCACACAAACCCAACAGAAATATCTATCACACACTCAATACAGGATACATATCTATCACACACCCAATACAGGATGCATATCTATCACACACCCAATACAGGATACATATCTATCACACACACCCAATACAGGATACATATCTATCACACACCCAATACAGGATACATATCTATCACACACCCAATACAGGATGCATATCTATCACACACCCAATACAGGATACATATCCACACACACCCAAACAGGATACATATCTATCACACACCCAATACAGGAACATATCTATCACACACCCAATACAGGGATACATTATCATCACACACCAATACAGGATACAATCTATCCACACACCCAATACAGGATACATATCTATCACACACCCAATACAGGATACATATCTATCACACACCCAATACAGGATACATATCTATCACACACCCAATACAGGATACATATCTTATCACACACAAACAGGATAACATATCTATCACACACCATACAGGATACATATACTATCACACACTCAATACAGGATACATATCTATCACACACCAATACAGGATACATATCTATCACACACACCCAATACAGGATACAATATCTATTCACACACCCAATACAGGAACATATCTATCACACACACATCAATACAGGAACATATCTATCACACACACTCACATAAGGATCATATCTTATCCACACACACCCAATACAGGATACAATTTCTATCACACACACTCAATAAGGATACATATCTATCACACACCCACACAGGATACATATCATCACACACACCCAATACAGGATGCATATCTATCAACACACCCAATACAGGATCATATCTATCACACACACTTAATAGGATACATATCTATCACACACCAATACAGGAAAATATATCTATCACACACACCCAATACAGGATGATATATCTATCACACACACCCAATACAGGATACATATCTATCACACACCCAATACAGGATACCATCTACACATCTATCACACTCACACTCATCACACACCCAATACAGGATACATTATCTACACACTCACCCTCACTCAACACACCAATACAGGATACATATCATCTATACACTCACCTCACTCACACACCCAATACAGGATACATATCTATCTGTCACACTCACCCTCACTCACACACCCAATACAGGATACTATCTATCTATCACCACTCCACCCCTCCACTCACACAACCAATACAGGAGACATAATCTATCTATCACACTCACCCTCACTCACACACCCAATACAGGATACATACTACTATCACACTCACTCATCACACACCCACATACAGGATACATATCTATCTATCACACTCACCCTCACTCACACACCCAATACAGGATACAATCTATCTATCACCAGACAACTATCATCACATACCCTCACTCACACAACCAATACAGGATAATATCTATCTACACATCACCCACTCACACAACCCATATCAGGAACATATCCTATCACACACCCAATACAGGATACAGATATATCTATCACTCACCCTCACATCACACACCCAATACAGGATACATATTATCTACACACCACCCTCACTCACACACCCAATACAGGATACATATCTATCTATCACACTCACCCTCACTCACACCCCAATACAGGATACAATCTATCTATCACAATCACCTATCACACACAATACAGGATACATATCTATCTACACACCCAATACAGGATACATATCTATCAATCTATCACACTCACCCTCACTCACACACCCAATACAGGATACATATCTATCTATCACACCCAATACAGGATACATATCTATCTATCACACTCACCCTCACTCACACACCCAATACAGGATACATATCTATCTATCACACTCACCCTCACTCACACACCCAATACAGGATACATATCTATCTATCTATCACACTCACCCTCACTCACACACCCAATACAGGATACATATCTATCACACACACCCAATACAGGATACATATCTATCACACACTCAATACAGGATACATATCTATCTATCACACCCAATACAGGATACATATCTATCTATCACACTCACCCTCACTCACACACCCAATACAGGATACATATCTATCTATCACACTCACCCTCATCACACACCCAATACAGGATACAACTATCTATCACACTCACCTCATCACAACCCAATACAGGATACATATCTATCGATCACACTCACCCTCACCACACACCAATACAGGATAATATCTATCTATCAACTCACCCTACACACACCCAATACAGGATACATATCTATCTATCACACTCACCATCACTCACACACCCATACAGGATACATATCTATCATCACACACCCAATACAGGATACATATTATCACACTCAATACAGGAATATCTATCACACCACACAATACAGGTACAATCTATCACACACAATACAGATACATATCTATCACACACCATAACAGGATACATATCTATCACACACCAATACCGGATACATATATATACACACTCAATACAGGATACATATCTACACCACCAATACAGGAACAATATATCACACACTCAATACAGGATGCATATCTATCACACACCCAATACAGGATACATATTTATCACACACACCCAATACAGGATACATATCTATCACACACACCCAATACAGGATACATATCTATCACACACAATACATGATACATATCTATCACACACTCAATACAGGATACATATCTATCACACACTCAATACAGGATACATATCTATCACAACACCAATACAGGATACATATCTATCACCACACACCCAATACAGGAACATTCTATCACACACTCAATACAGGATACATATCTATCCAACACACCCAATACAGGATGCATATCTATCACACACCCAATACAGGATACATAATCTACTCACAAACACCAATACAGGATAAATATCTATCACACACCCAATACAGGATACAATCTATCACACACACCAATACAGGAATACATATCTATCCACACACCCAATACAGGATACATATCTATCACACACACCCAATACAGGACCACATATCTATCACACACCCAAACAGGACACATATCTATCACACACCAATACAGGACATACTATCACACACCCAATACAGGATCAATATCTATCACACACCCAATACAGGATACATATCTATCACACACCCAATACAGGATACAAATCATCACAACCCAATACAGACTACATCACACACCCATACAGGATACATATCTATCACAACACCCAATACAGGATACATATCTATCACACCACCCAATACAGGATACATATCTATCACACACCCAATACAGATACAATTATCACAAACAATACAGGATACACTATCTATCACACACACCAATACAGGATACATATCTATCACCACACCCAATACAGGATACATATCTATCAACACACAATACAGGAACATATCTATCACACACCAATACAGGATACATATCTATCACACACATCAATACAGGATACATATCTATCAAAACACTCAATATAGGATACATATCTATCACACACCCAATACAGGATACATATCTATCACACACACCCAATACAGGATGCATATCTATCACACACACCCAATACAGGATACATATCTATCACACACACTCAATATAGGATACATATCTATCACACACCCTAATACAAGGATATCTATCACACACACCCAATACAGGATACATATCTATCACAACACACCATACGGATACATATCTATCACACACCCAATACAGGATACATATCTATCACACACACCCAATACAGGATACATATCTATCACACACACCCAATACAGGATACATATCTATCACACACACCCAATACAGGATGCATATCTATCACACACACCCAATACAGGATACATATCTATCACACACCCAATACAGGATACATATCTATCACACACACTCAATACAGGATACATATCTATCACACACACCCAATACAGGATACATATCTATCACACACACCCAATACAGGATACATATCTATCACACACAATACATGATACATATCTATCACACTCACTCAATACAGGATACATATCTATCACACACCCAATACAGGATACATATCTATCACACTCACTCAATACAGGATACTAATTCTATCACACCAATACAGGATACATATCTATACACCACCTCATACAGGATCTATCTATCACACACCTAAAATCATCACACACCCAATACAGGATACATATCTATCACACACAATACATGATACATATCTATCACACTCACACAATACATGATACATATCTATCACACTCACCCAATACATGATACATATCTATCACACACACCCAATACATGATACATATCTATCACACACACCCAATACAGGATACATATCTATCACACACCCAATACAGGATACATATCTATCACCACAACCAATACAGGATACATATCTAACACACCACCCAATACAGGATACATTCTATCACACACACCAATACATGATAAATATCTATCACCACCCAATACAGGATCATATCTATCACACACAATACAGGATACATATCTATCACACACTCAATACAGGATACATATCTATCACACACCCAATACAGGATACATATCTATCACACACAATACAGGATACATATCTATCACACACCCAATACAGGATACATATCTATCACACACAATACAGGATACATATCTATCACACACTCAATACAGGATACATATCTATCACACACCCAATACAGGATACATATCTATCACACACACCCAATACAGGATACATATCTATCACACACCCAATACAGGATACATATCTATCACACACTCAATACAGGATACATATCTATCACACACCCAATACAGGATACATATCTATCACACACCCAATACAGATAAATATATCACACACCCAATACAGGATACATATCTATCACACACAATACAGGATACATATCTATCACACACTCAATACAGGATACATATCTATCACACACCCAATACAGGATACATATCTATCACACACAATACAGGATACATATCTATCACACACCCAATACAGGATACATATC
The DNA here is from genome assembly GCF_016432855.1 of Salvelinus namaycush. Taxonomy (NCBI): domain Eukaryota; kingdom Metazoa; phylum Chordata; class Actinopteri; order Salmoniformes; family Salmonidae; genus Salvelinus; species Salvelinus namaycush. Next base: position 31,982,662 of record NC_052327.1, read on the forward strand.
TATCACACACCAATACAGGATACATATCTATCACACAACTCAATACAGGATACATATCTATCACACACACCCAATACAGGATACATATCTATCACACACACCCAATACAGGATACATATCTATCACACACCAATACAGGATACATATCTATCACACACTCAATACAGGATACATATCTATCACACACCAATACAGGATGCATATCTATCACACACACCCAATACAGGATACATATCTATCACACACACTCAATATAGGATACATATCTATCACACACCCAATACAGGATACATATCTATCACACACACCCAATACAGGATGCATATCTATCACACACAATACAGGACATATCTATCACACCAATAAGGATACATATCTATCACAACACCCAATACAGGATACATATCTATCAACACACACCCAATACAGGATACTATCTATCACACCACACCAATACAGGATACATATCTATCACACACACCCAATACAGGATGAATATCTATCACACACACCCAATACAGGATACATATCTATCACACACCCAATACAGGATACATATCTATCACACACACTCAATACAGGATACATATCTATCACACACTCAATACAGGATACATATCTATCACACACCCAATACAGGATACATATCTATCACACACTCAATACAGGATACATATCTATCACACACTCAATACAGGATACATATCTATCACACACACCCAATACAGGATACATATCTATCACACACCCAATACAGGATGCATATCTATCACACACACCCAATACAGGATGCATATCTATCACACACCAATACAGGATACATATCTATCACACACACCAATACAGGATGCATATCTATCACACACCCAATACAGGATACATACTATCACAAACCAATACAGGATGCATATCTATCACACACCCAATACAGGATATATCTATCACACACACCCAATACAGGATACATATCTATCACACACCCAATACAGGATACATATCTATCACAACACACAATACAGGATGCTATCTATCACACACCCAATACATGATACATATCTATCACACACACAATACAGGATGCATACTATCACATCATCATACATCACTATCCACCAATACATGATACATATCTCTCTATCACACTCACACCTAATACAGGATGCATATATATCTATCACACCCAACACAGGATACATATCTATCTATCACACCCAATACAGGATACATATTTTTCAAACACCCAATACAGGATGCATATCTATCACACACTCAATACATGATACATATCTATCACACACACCCAATACAGGATGCATATCTATCACACACTCAATACATGATACCTATCTATCTATCACACCCAATACATGATACATATCTCTCTATCACACTCACACCTAATACAGGATGCATATATATCTATCACACCCAACACAGGATACATATCTATCTATCACACCCAATACAGGATTACATATCTATCTATCACACCCAATACAGGAAACATATCTATCTATTACACCAAATACATGATACATATCTATCTATCACACCCAACACAGGATACATATCTATCTATCACACCCAACACAGGATACATATCTATCTATCACACCCAATACAGGATACATATCTATCTATCACACTCACACCCAATACAGGATACATATCTATCTATCACACCCAATACAGGATACATATATATCTATCACACCCAATACAGGATACATATATATCTATTACACCCAATACAGGATACATATCTATCACACTCACACCCAATACAGGATACATATCTATCTATCACACCCAATACAGGATACATATCTATCTCACACCCAATACAGGATACATATCTATCTATCACACTCACACTCACTCACACACCCAATACAGGATACATATCTATCTATCACACACACCCAATACAGGATACATATATATCTTTCACACCCAATACAGGATACATATGAGACTGAATAAAATGACGATTAATGTGACTGCTATGGATGTAAAATATTACTAAATCTTTAAGAGTTTATTCGGAAGATAACAGCTCTATAAATATTATTTTGTGGTGTCCCTCTCTAGTTAATTACATTTACATGTTAGTTCAATCAGGTAATATTAATTACGGAGAAATTATTTTATAGAATAGCATGTCATAGCAATTAATCTGGCATAGCCAAAGACACGACAATACATATCTATCTATCACACCCAATACAGGATACATATCTATCTATTACACCCAATACAGGATACATATATATCACACTCACACCCAATCCAGTATGGTATAAAGGATTTTGGAGACAGGCGCAGGAATACACAATAGGGATTTTTAATACACCCAAAACAAACATGTATACAAAAACACTGGGCTGTACACAAACAAAAGAGCGAGGGTAAACCTAGTTGAACGACATGGGACGATACCCGTAATACACAATATATATATAGCACACAGCATAACAGCTGCACCAACGCATAGGTACTCACACCACTAACGGACATGGGAACAATAACCGGCAAAGACAGAGGGAACAGAGGGCACATATATAACATACTAATCAGGAGAAATGGGGAACTGTGGGGGGGTGATATTGGAGGGCTGGTGGCCTGGCGGTTGGGAGCTTGGGCTGGTGGCTGATGTATCGCTGGTTCGGGTCCCCGTTTTTGACCTTGTGGGAGATCTGTCGACGTGCCCTTGAGCAGAGCGTTGACCCTGGTTGCTTCTGTGTGTTGCTCTGGATGGGAGTCTGTTAAATAACTAATGTGATGTAGTTGTTGAGCGGCTTCACTGCAAGTATATTGTATGTTTTAAATATTCAATTAAAAAAATTACTGTATCCTAGTTTCTAGTAGTTTGTTTATACTGTAAGCATATAACGATTCTTCCATGGTTTCTATATTTAATATACTTAAAGCATTAACCTAGATAGGAGCTAGACCATATGCATTCAAAAGGAAGTCTGTGATAGTGGTTGTTTCTGAACTCTACTTCATACTGGTGAAGTGGGTGTATCATATAGGCAGGTGGGTGTATCATATAGGCAGGTGGGTGTATCATATAGGCAGGTGGGTGTATCATATAGGCAGGTGGGTGTATCATATAGGCAGGTGGGTGTATCATATAGGCAGGTGGGTGTATCATATAGGCAGGTGGGTGTATCATATAGGCAGTTGGGTGTATCATATAGGCAGGTGGGTGTATCATATAGGCAGGTGGGTGTATCATATAGGCAGGTGGGTGTATCATATAGGCGTGATGAAACAACAACCTTTCTTAGACTTAATTGAAGAGTCACATTGTCACAAATGCATATATTTCATACTATTGTAATTTACTCCTATCAAAAGTAAAACATACTTTAATGTTTGGATGGTTAACTGAAGATGAGGATAATATTCAGCAACTATTTGTTCCATGGTTTCAGTTTTAAATAGGGTATTTAAGGGTATATCAGTTTGGATAGTAAACTGTGTATTGTAGGGATTCTAACCAGTTTCACAGTACAGTATTGTTGTTAACCCAGACTCTGTGTCCTCTCCAGCCTCTCCATGGATGGATGCTCGGAAGACCCCCAGTAAGATCGACCTGTACGACGTACGCAGGAGACCCTGGTGAGGAACCTCTTTTCTCTCTCTCTCACACGCATTCATGCACACCAGAAACCAGATTCTCTATTCACAATACATGTGTATAAGAGTTCATAACCATTGTATGCACTGTGTTTATAACCTATGTGTGTACTGTGAGTATGTGTATAACCTCTGTGTGTATGTGCTGTGTGAAGGTACATTCAGGGAGCTGCCTCACCCAAGGACATGCTGATCCTAGTGGACGCGTGAGTCACAACACACACTTCACTATTACACTAACTCACAGTAACACTATACCCTACTATCTAAACATAGTACAGTATACCAGAGTACTGTACCGCCCTGTTGTCTGGCTGACCGTAAGTCTTATTCTGTGGTTTGAATGAAACTGTCCATGTCTCAATAGGAGTGGCAGTGTGTCTGGTCTGACTCTGAAGCTGATCAGGACCTCTGTTGGTGAGATGCTGGAGACTCTGTCTGATGATGACTATGTCAACGTGGTCTATGTAAGTATATATACATTCATTCATTAATAGAGAGAGAGAGAGAGAGAGAGATGGGAGTGGTTGAGAAGTAATGAAATATAGATTTCTCCATTGTCGGCCTCTCTCTTTAAAACAGGCCAGTAATGAAATGCCCTCTGCTCAATTTGGGGAGTGGGATCACAACTACCCAGTACTCCCAGGACCACTCAGTACACCAGCCCAAGAGTGCTACTCAGAGAACCATGTGAAATACTTATCCATCACTCTCTTTCCTCTCTCTCTTTATCTCTCAAAGATGAACTTCGATTACAATCAACTAGAATCAACTAGAGAACAATAGAACCCTGGTTGAACCCAATGGTTGACAACACCACTAATACGTTACTGCACCATGTCTACAGTAAGGCATTCTACAGTTGTGTTTACATACACACTGAGAAACCAGTTGTGGTCTCCAACACTGTGGTGATGTAAGGCTGGAGTATTGTTGATTTGGATCCCCATTAGCTTTTTCAGAAGCATCAGCTATTCCACAAAAAAGTCCACAAAAAACACACAACATGACAAGTAACAAAGCACTGATAGACAAGAACAGTCACACTCATTTGTTATACAAAGATTTACAAACAATACAACAACAAAAATAATGTGTGTGTTACAGTGTGTCTGTGTGGGTCCCCTCACAGTCCCGCCGTTCAATGATGTGTTTTCATTATCTGTTATTGGATTAGCTTAAATCAACTGGTACAGATGGTGTCCTCCTAGTACCACATCATGAGCGCGTGCTCGTACACACACCTCGCACACACACACACACACACACACACACACACACACACACACACACACACACACACACACACACACACACACACACACACACACACACACACACACACACACACACACCATCCTCCTGTCCTCTGTCCTGTGGGTATTATAACCTGACACTAATTCATTCATCTCTAATATTACCAATGAATCCTTGTTCATTAACAGCAGCCTAGGGACTAAACTGACATTTGGACACACACACACCCCTAACGTTATTGGGTTGTCAGACTAATACAGATATCTTTGTCTTAGTGTGTGTGTTCAGCTCTTTTCTCTTGCCAGTTCAGTGTTGTTAGCTAGCCAGTTGCAGATAGGCAGTCCTGTGGCCTAAGTGAACAGGGAGGCTGTACTGGGATTAGGGACTAGAGATTAGCTCTCTGCTCAGTGTAATCTGTAATCCAACCACAACCCATCTCTCTTTCTCACACACACACACACACACACACACACACACACACACACACACACACACACACACACACACACACACACACACACACACACACTCACACACACACACACACACACACACACACACACACACACACACACACACACACACACACACACACACACACACACTCACTCACTGGGACTCAGCTAATAAGATCACAAGGGGAACAAGGGAATTACATACAAAAACACTGAAACACATTCATAATGGACATACAATATTATACAGTGTATATATTCTGTATACTGAACAAAAATATAAACGCAACATGTAAAGTGTTGTCCATTGTTTCATGAGCTGAAATAAAAGATCCCAGAAATGTTCCATACGCACAAAAATCCTATTTCTCTCAAATGTTGTGCAAAAATGTATTACATCCCTGTTAGTGAGCATTTCTCCTTTGCCAAGATAATCCATCCACCTGACACGTGTGGCATATCAAGAAGCTGATTAAACAGCATGATCATTACACAGGTGCACCTTGTGCTAGGGACAATAAAAGGCCACTTTCAAATGTGCAGTTTTGTCACACAACACAATGCCACAGATGTCTCAAGTTTTGAAGGACGTGCAATAGGCATGCTGACTGCATGGATGTCCAGCAGAGATGTTGCCAGAGGATTGAATGTTCACTTCTCAACCATAAGCCGGCTCCAATGTCGTTTTAGAGAATTTGGCAGTACGTCCAACTGGCCTCACAACCGCAGACCACGTGTAACCATGCCAGCCCAGGACCTCCACATCCGGCTTCTTCACCTGCGGGATCGTCAAAGACCAGCCACCCAGACAGCTGATGAAACTATGGGTTTGCACAACCAAAGAACTTCTGCACAAACTGTCAGAACCCTTCTAAGGGAAGCTCATATGCGTGCTTGTCGTCCTCACCAGAGTTTTGACCTGACTGCAGTTCGGCGTCATCACCGACTTTAATGGGCAAATGCTCACCTTCCATGGCCACTGGCACTGTGGAGAAGTATGCTCTTCACGTATGAATCCCTGTTTCAACTGTATCAGGCAGATGGCAGACAGCGTGTATGGCGTCGTGTGGGCGAGGGGTTTTCTGATGTCAATGTGAACAGAGTGCCCCACGGTGGTGGTGGGGTTATGGTATGGGCAGACATAAGCTACGGACAACGAACACAATTACATTTTAACGATGGCATTTTGAATGCACATCACCTCATGTTTCAGCATGATAATGCCTGGCCCCATGTTGCAAGATACTGACTGATTTTCTGACCCACGCCCGTACTTTTTTTAAAGTATCTGTGACCAACATATGCATATCATGTGAAATCCATAGATTAGGGTCTAATGAAGTAATTACATTGACTGATTTCCTTATATGAACTTATATAAAAAATATTGTTTCATGTTGTGTTTATATTTTTGGTCTGTGTAAATATAGGAAAGGGGGTGGAGATGTGGGGGGAGAGTCTGGTTGAGAGATTGCCAAGAGTGTGCAAAGCTGTCAAGGCAAATGGTGGCTACTTTGAAGAATCTCAAATATAAAATATATTTTGTTAGATTTGTTTAACACTTTTTTGGTTACTACATGATTCCATATGTGTTATTTCATAGTTTTGATGTCTTCACTATTATTTTACAATGTAGAAAATAGTAAAAATAAAGAAAAACCCTTAAATGAGTAGGTGTCCAAACCTTTGACTGGTACTGTATATGTACATTTTTGTCATTTAGCAGACGCTCTCTTGGAGTGCCAGATGGGCGTGTTTGCACTTTTGGGACTATTCCATTGGTTCCATTCTGCCACACAATCTCAATTGAGCGCAGCTAAAGTCTCGGATAAACTACCCATGGAAATGTTCACATTTACATGAATACTTAGCATGCCCACTAAATTGTCTCATGCACTGGATAAGGCTATGAAGTATCTCCTAGCATGAATTAATTAGACATATATGGAGGAGAAATACTTTCTCATTTACACACCTCCTCTCTCTCATCCTCTCCCTTCCTCCTTTCTTCCTCTTACTTCCTCTTTCTCTTCCTCCCACCCTTCTTCTCACCCTCCTCTCCTCTCCTTTTAATAGATTAGGTGATTAAAGAGCACATTGTGTGTGTGTGTGTGTGTGTGTGTGTGTGTGTGTGTGTGTGTGTGTGTGTGTGTGTGTGTGTGTGTGTGTGTGTGTGTGTCCATGCTGTCTCCTAAACTCAGTCTTCATGTCAGGCAAGCGAAGCCTTGAAATTGCCTTCCAGTCTAAGTGGTGTCTTTGTCACTCAGTTAGAAACATCAAAGTTGTCACACGAATGCAGATACATGCGCGCACACACACACACACACAAACACACATGCATGCACATACCCAGTCAGATTATGCTAGTCTCCATGGATGCATGTATCTGCTGTCCCCATTCGCTGATTAACAGGCACATTGATTGGTTCAGATCGATAGGTTGCAGCATTGTTTAGAAAGACAATACAGCCACAGCCAAGTACCATGGCTATTCTCTCTGCATAATATTATTACTGGAATCAAAACAGTGATAGTGTTTTGGTGTGTGTCAGTAAGTATGTCTTATATCTGTAGCCTCCCCCATTCGAACAGGTACAATACCTCTACTCAGGTCTCAGAGCACTCAATCTGGAGCATCTGTTGATTTGGCTGCCAAGGTGTGTGTGTGTGTGTGTGTGTGTGTGTGTGTGTGTGTGTGTGTGTGTGTGTGTGTGTGTGTGTGTGTGTGTGTGTGTGTGTGTGTGTGTGTGTGTGTGTGTGTGTGTGTGTGTGTGTGTGTGTGTGTGTGTGTGTGTGTGTTATTTCCACTCTAATGAGAGTGTGCTAGTAGAGGGAGTCTTGTTTCCATGGTACCAGATCATGAAGTGGAGAGGATGCAGAGTAATTCGCAACACTTGATGAATGTGTCTGTTTACCACTGCATGATAGTAGTCATGGCCAGGTGTGTGTGTGTGTGTGTAAATGTCTAACCTCTATATGTCTCCCTCTACCAGTTCAACACCAGGGTGAATAACACAGCGTGTTTTGAGCACCTGGTCCAGGCCAACGTGAGGAATAAGAAGATCCTGAAGGATGCTGTTCAGAACATCTCTGCTAAAGGCATCACCAACTACACCAAGGGATTTGAGTTTGCCTTCGAACAGCTCTATGCAGTAAGAGCCCCTATGCTCTGTTTAGAAGTATAACACAGTTGTTACACGTATGTATAATGACAACCCTTGCTCCAGCAGATTTACATTGAAGTTTCAGGAACATACTTTATGTAAAATGTACAAAGTGTCACCTGTGAGCTCTGCTCTTTCTCTTATGGTAGATTATGATGAGACACTGCCCTCTGCTGGTTATAGCGGGTATATCTCTACTTTCTAGCCCAGTGAGCAACAAGCTCCTGGGTGTGTAGGATTTTACTCCAGTCTTTTACTACCCTGATTTTAGTCATCAGCTACTCAGTAGTACCTTCCTAAGCACAATCAGGTGTGTTAGGATTGGCAACCCATGTTCTCTATATGGCGTGGTTTCTCTGTGCAGACTAACATCACTAGAGCCAACTGTAACAAGATCATCATGCTGTTCACTGATGGAGGAGAGGAGAGAGCGTCGGCCATACTGCAGAAATACAACGCTGACAAGAAGGTACAGTTTCAACACACACTACAATGTATAATCCACCTAGTCGGCGACCCATAGTAGTAAATATGGAAAGCAGGTCTGAATGATGAAGGGAAACAGAGTGATGGCTTGGTTGGATGTTGAGGAAGTATTATGTGTGCTGATCCTATGGTTTATACAGGTGGAGGCCAGATAATCACTACACTAACCCACACACACACACACACACACACACACACACACAGACAGATCAGTCTCCGTTACTGTCAGTCATCCTCTCTAGCAGATATGAAGTGTGTGATGATAACTCTGCCAAAGCTGCTCTTTCTGCTCAGCACATGAAAGGAGACTGTGAGGATGGGAGGTAGAGAGAACATGGTAACACCATCCTCAGCCCTTCACAAACCAATCCCTGTGTACACTGTAACAGTAGTCCTTCCCAATAGTTAGAGTTGATATTCTATGGCCCATAATAACCTCTCAGACACAGTACCTAAATATAGTTTTTAACTTCAATCACACACCTTCCAGTTCAATGTGGATGTGTCTTTAACAGATACACACGGCTCTGTGTTCTAGGTGCGTATCTTCACCTTCTCAGTGGGTCAACACAACTATGATAAAGGTCCAGTCCAGTGGATGGCCTGTGCTAATAAAGGTAGATACCATGTTGTTGTTGTTTGTTTGTGCTAAACATTAAGCACTGGTAGTTCTGTGTATCGCTTGAGTTTCCATGTTGGGTCTGCTTATGTAGATAGCTAATGTTCTGATCTTAGTCCATTGTCTGTTTCTCCCAGGATACTTCTATGAGATTCCCTCTATTGGAGCCATACGCATCAACACTCAGGTGATAATAAGCATTCTGCATGAACTTGTGTTTTTGTGTGTGTTTAATTTATTTCCGATGTGTATGTGGTTGACTTTGTCTTAAACGTGTGTATCTGGCGGCAGGTAGCATAGCGATTAAGAGTGTTGGGCCAGTAACCGAAAGCTGACTAGGTGAAAAATCTGTCGATGTGCCCTTGAGCAAGGCATTTAACCCAATTTGCTCCTGTATGTCGCTCTGGATAAGAGCTTGTGCTAAATGACTAAATTGTATTCAAAGGAGTGTATTTGTGTGTTGAAGGAGTACCTGGATGTCCTGGGCAGACCCATGGTTCTAGCTGACCAGCTGGCCAAGCAGGTCCAGTGGACTAATGTCTACCTTGACGCTCTGGTATCACATCACTTCTATCCCACAATGCACCTCACCAAAATCTACCTCCACGCTGGAGGTTTCTGAAACCCAATAACGATGACTTACATTTAGCTTTCTTTGTCTGTGTGTGTTAGGAGCTAGGTCTGGTCATCACAGGAACCCTACCTGTCTTCAACAAGACCAAGTATAAAGATGAATCGGGTTTAGAGGTAATCCACACACGCAAGCAGGCACACACACCAATTCTTTCTTAAAATAATCCCATCCCAGCATTAGCCTCTAAGTCAACACAACTCTTACTATTCAATTGTAAATGAACATGTTGAACTCCCTGCATCTTTCCCTCTCAGATTCAGAACCAGTTGATCCTCGGGGTGATGGGGATTGACGTGTCACTAGATGACATCAAGAAGCTCACACCGCGCTACACTGTGAGTGACACACACACTAACACACCAGAACACTCATTATTCTCCTACTTCAGTCTCAATGTTAAGGCCTTTTCTCACCAATTTTTGATCTTTTCGTCCAAATGCCGAAAAAATACAGATTCGGTTTTAGACACACTAAAACCATTCACAACAAGTCTGATTCGCTTTTCCCTCCAGACAGGCTTGGCCTATTTTAGGAAACTTTCTGAATGGACATAGAGAATTAGCGAACTTATACGCACACACACACACACATCTAAAAGGACCCATCAATCAAAGCCACCTGAAGCATATCTCACTCAGACACATAAGCAAATCACATTTCTTCTTTCCCAAAAAACGTATTAAAAAACTTGCCTTAGCTTCAAATCCTTTCTGTAGGATATCAAAAACTGGCCTCCACTGTAGGATAATGCAAAATCAATGTAGCTTATTTTATAAATTGACAAGGAACGTTTTAAGGGGGAGATATAGGCAGCTGTGATATAGGCTATATGAAGATGAAATTGACAGCCATTAGAAAATAGAAGCACGTAACCTGTCTATAGCCTAATGATCAGCCATTGATGCATTTTAATGAAGCAGTGGGAGGTTATGTATTTTAATTTGAGTGCTTTATCTCAATAGGCGGAGAGTTTTTTGTCTCTTTCTTTTAGGGTTGCCTATAGCACAGGTGGCCGCCTAGATTCACTTTAGCTGGCCTATAATATATAGCTATATTAACTTCTAACTTGCACAACTCTCTGTTTACGTCACTGTTCCCTTCTTGAGCAATTCACGCATCTCTGCTGGCAACTCCACTGGCTTATCTCTTCCCCCTCATAGCTCTTAAACGAGCAGCAATATAGTTTGAAACTTATTTTGAGCATTTAAAAAAACAACAACGAATAAGCCTAGGCCTATTAGAGGAGAGAAGCATAGATCGATCCTCTTCGTTGCTGAATGGCTATAAAATAGGCTACATCAGCGTTTCCCAAACTAGGACTCACCTGATTTGAAAAAGGGGTTTTGAGAGAAACGTTGAAATAATAGAGCCGGGGTTACATCGGTAACCTCCGGTAGCCCCTAGATGGAGTTGTAATAAACGGAACGGTTTCTGTTTTCTACCTACAAATGTGTCTCTTTCTATTGAACCGTTTAAGCTACAAAATATTATGACCCCATCGCTGAAAGATAAGACTCTGAGACACGTATGGTTTCTGTTTCCTTCTACAAGCTGCGCAGGACTCGTTAGAACATAGTGGACGAGACCAGGCACAAAATCAGACTGGATGAAAAAGAACATCATCACTAGCTAGGGTCCCATCCAACTGGTGACCAATTTTCATACGAATATTCTAAAATCTGGATAAGGAATGCCATATCCCACCAGTGGTGTTTCCACCAAATGGACTTGTTGCAGATAGAAACCAGTGTGTGCTGATGTAGTGCACATGCACACAACATGTACTTTTTCACATATGTTTTCATGCACCAAATAAAAATAAATAAAAAAAGTTCAATGTGTTTCCATCGCATTTTCAGCTCTACTGAGCATCAAGATCACTGTGCACTTTCACCACCCTGTGAAGTTCATCGTTACATATTTTATCTGTAGCCGAATAAACTGCATGGTTTCCAGAGTCGTGGTGGGAGGACCACACACCATCATCGCGTGCCTCCAAGTTTACTTCCATATGATGGTTACATTTATATTTGCGCATAAAGGTGTTTCCACCACCATTTCTGGCATAATTAATTATACTGACAAAAAAAGATCTCACGATGTCGAACGAAAAAATTATCTGTCGGCATTTATAAAAGTGTACCTAAACTTCCTGTTTCCATTACAAGTATTGTGATATGTGTTGTATTTGGTCGCATAAAACTGTGGATGGAAATGTGGTTAATGATGATGTTCTTTTCTACACAGAAGATCATATAAAAGTCTGATGACCTTCTGAACTTTCTAATACCTTTCTTATGCAGTTTAGTCACTTTAAACCATACTTCCTTCAGATTGTAGTGTCAAAAGTACTGTACTGTCGGACTGATTTGTAATAGACTTTCATAGCCTCAATTTAAAAAAGTAAACATTGGCTGTTGATTATATCCGTTTTGGGGTTGCGAAAACATTTTCATATCAAAATGTGATCGTGGGCCAAAAAAGTTTGGGAACCCCTGCGATACATCATTGGCACTGAACATGGGATATTTCAATGGCGAGAGCGACGTGTATAGCTCTGGTGTGATGTAATGACATTGATTAAATGAATATGGTGCTGCACTGATGCGTTGCAAACGAGAGAAAAAAACAGGCAGAGAGCAATTGATTAATTAATTAATTCACACTATGAATCCACAGACCTGTCAGAGGCAGTTTCCCAGATAACAATTTATATTGGTCTACAGCTTATTTTTGCATGCAAGAAGACGCACAAATGTAACCTGTTCCGAATAAATAATTTACGGAATGTGGCGTTATTTCACAATTGGTGTCAACGGCTTCATAAACAAGACGTGCTCGTATAATTTTATTTTTGTCCAAATTATTCGCCTGAAAATAACAGACTTACTCTGACAGCCCTGCCCTCTATCATATGAACTCAATCATGTTTATGATCGATACTCTAATAACCCAGAACAGGGATGTAGTGAGTACACATCCATGTTCCCTGTAGTATACAAAATATGTTCAACTGTCTCCTCCAACCCTCTCTGTTCCTCCACTCCTCAGATTGGACCTAATGGATATTATTTTGCCATCGACCCCAATGGATATGTACTGCTACACCCCAACCTCCAACCTAAGGTATGTACTATCCCTACCTCTTCTATTCTGTTACCACATGTCTTACAATCCCAACTCATTCGGAGGTGCTACTATGCTTGCTATTCATGTTCATATGAACCCACACATGATCGTAGCAGTATGTCTAACCACAGGCCACCATAATGCTCCTGAGCCACCTTTAGAGAAACACAACCCACTGCTCCTCCCTACAGTACCTCTTCTATTCCTCCCCTCTTTCCTCTCCTCCTCTACTGACCTCCTCCTCAACACCCCAGGACTTGACAGGCTGCAGAGAGCCATGTGTTGCCCAGGCCCGCAGGCTGTCTGTTGGGGCTTGTTGTGTTCAACAAGGCCTGGGACACATGTTAACATCTCATCCAACCACATCCTTAAAACACTAATCAACATGGACACACACTCATGGATCCAATCTATTCATACACACACATGCACTGGCACTTAACCCTAAGCAATGCACAGCATACACAGGTTGTTCATGTGTGTGTGTAAAGGCGTGCAGCCTCTTTCAAAGGGTACTGTTTCAAAGTGACTGGAGGTCTTGTATAGCGTTGTATAGGTTTCCTAAGGAGGAACCATGTGTGTGAGTGTGTCAGTCAGGGTTTGAAACAGTCTTCACGTCTGTTACAGAGAGGGGATGAGAGATGAATGCCATCAGAAGGTCTTGTTCTGACTAATGGGATTTTAACCATGCTGAAATATGCTACAGACACAACACTTTGTTGAAGGTTGCAACGGTTATGGTTTGAGTCCCGCCTGGCCACATACTGTATGTGTTAACGTGTATTCTATTTAGATAATAGTGCCTGGCCAATAAATTAATATTATCAAATGGAGATGTTGTCTCCTACTGAAATGCTCCCTGCATCTCTCTCATTATGTATCTGTTAGAAAAGGATCCGTAACCGCAAGACAAGACTCAATAAGCCGTATGCCATCACGCTCCATGAGGTGAGAGAGAGTAGGATAGATAGATAGTAGATGTGCTATAGTAGAACATATTATAGATGTAGACTAGTAACCCTTAGGGCTGGTCTTTAACTGTTAGATCGTTGAGTACAGTGTGTGTGTCCAGTAAACTCTGCTAAAGTGATGGTACACTAAAATAGGACTCCTTGGATCAACCTAAGAAAATTACTTGACTGGTTACAAGTAAATTAGTTATGTTTTCTCAGTTAAAAAATACTGCATTTGTTGAAACCAATTATATGATTCAATGTCAACTGTTTTATTTGATTTTTATCAATCCTATATTTTAAGTTGCAACCTATTTCTTTCAGCACTCAACTTACTTTCCCCCTTTTGGTTGAACCTAATTAATAACAAATACAAACAAATATTTCATGTAAATACATCCCATGTTTTCATCTTGTTCCAAGTTCACTTTTTAATATGGAATTACCTATGGGTTACACGCAATTCAATTCATTATTTATATATCAAGAAATTGTGTTGGTTCAATAACATGAAATTATGTTTCTGAACATATTCTTTACACAAGACTTTCATATTAAGTAGCAACAATATCGTAACCAAGCATTGGATACCTTAACCTATAACACTTGTCAGGCTCTTCAGTATCGCATGCACTTATGCAAGTATCATTACAGACACTGGCACGTTTAAGTTTGAATAAGAAATACAACCGACCACATTTACTGTAATGACGTTCACTTTCACAGGTTGGCAAAAATAACAACCTGAAAGCCACAGCCCAATAAGCCACGCCTCCAACTCTTCTGATAGGCTGCCACCACTACATTGCCCCCCCCCCCCCCCCCCCCAACTGCTATTTGATTTCAGATCAATTGAATAGAAAAGGTTGAACGAACCAAAGCGTAATTTTCAATCATTCCAATCAGTGTTAAATAAGTTTTATGTACATTCTTTATTTGAATATTTATAAAATTCACATTGTTATGTCTGGTAACACATTTGTATTTCCTTGAATCCAACCCCATTACATGCACTAAATGGATGTGGGTGGAGCAATGTCTACTTAAGGGTGCAAATTACAAGCACTCACAAAAGCTCTGACGAAGGCCTTGAGGCCGATACGTAAAGCTTAATAATAAATAGTGATACTAGCCAGAGCAGTGTGCAGGTTTCTCTTTTCCTTCATCAATTCTATTGTTACAATGCGCCTGCAACGAAGATGGCTCAGATGTGAGAGAGCCTCTTGATTTTTGAATCATTCCAATCAGTAAACACACTTCAGATGAACAGTAGCGTGGTCAGTGTTTTCCTGCTGCTGTTGTAGTCTTAGAGCAGCCATACTCAGTGGTGGAATAGAAGGTAATAGTGACTAGTTGTTATTAGTCAAGTAGACGGTCACATAATTCGCTAAATGTTTCACACTGTTTATTTGACTCTTTCACATGTTCTGTTAAACTGTTTCTTTCCTCTAAGCCATCTGTCATGTTGTCATTATGTTGTGTCATTGTCTAGAAGTTTGGGTGTATGCACCTGTGTGTGAGAGAGGGAGATGGAGAGAAGGGTAGGTCCTAGAGGGAGGGAGGGAGAAGGATAGGTCCTAGAGGGAGGGAGGGAGGGAGGGAGAAGGGTAGGTCCTAGAGGGAGGGAGGGAGGGAGGGAGGGAGGGAGGGAGGGAGGGAGGGAGGGAGGGAGGGAGGGAGGGAGAAGGGTAGGTCCTAGAGGGAGGGAGGGAGAAGGGTAGGTCCTAGAGGGAGAGAGGGAGAAGGGTAGGTCCTAGAGGGAGAGAGGGAGAAGGGTAGGTCCTAGAGGGAGAGAGGGAGAAGGGTAGGTCCTAGAGGGACAGAGGGAGAGAGAAAGACTGAACTAACACATGATGACATGACCAGGTTACAGCAGGTCCCTTCCTAGTACTGCTACTGGTTTGTCTTTCTCACTGGGACTTGATGGATCAATTCATAAAACTGTATGAATCCTTCTGTGCACTATTGTCATGAATTCCTATTTATACTCAAATCATACACTTGCTTTGTAAATCATGTCCATAATCCCTCTGGTACATCACTGTAAAGCATTCCAGTGAAAGGGCATGGTCAATCTTACTGTGTATGATCTGTTTGCGTGTGCATGTGTGATCAGAGAAACAGAGGGAGGTGTGAATATGGAGGGTGACCTTGGACTCTTTGAACACATTCTCTCTTTTCTCTCTTGCTCTTGTGTTTCGGTCTGCGTGTTATTTGTGGTTGAATAGAAAACCCATTTCATATTCATCACACAAATCCCTCGCTACGTTTGGAGTTGATTCTGATCTCTCTCCCCCACCCACTCACTTTGCCACTCTTTCTTTCTTTCATTCATTCTTTCTTTCTCTGTATATTATAGTTTCATCCTCTCTCCTTCATTTGACTGTTTATTTAATGTGCTTATATTTTCTGTATCATCTTATGGCCTCTAACTATTTATTTGATTTGATTTTTTTCATGCTGAGATCCTCTTCATCATCCTCCACTGTTCCGTCTTTCTTTTCTCTCTTCATCCAATGTAAGTTTCATTTAATCATCATCATCACAGTGTGTTTATGTAGCTTTTTCAGAAACTAAATCCATATGAACCTTCTAAAATGTGTATACAGTCTAAAGGTAGAGCAGCGTTGCTAGGAGACAGAGTATCAGGTTCCATCCATTTACTGGTGCTTTAACAGAGTAGTTCTGGATTACTGCTGCTACTTTATAACATTAGAAAGTCCCTGATATGCACTGAGGGTTTAACTACTGACATTAACACAGTCTACAGTTAGTCTGTATCAAACACACACACACACACACACACACACACACACACACACACACACACACACACACACACACACACACACACACACACACACACACACACACACACACACACACACACACACACACACACACACACAAGCAGGCACCCACGCTACACACACACGGACTCAACCATCACGCATGCATGCAACACACACGCACACAAGCAGGCACCCACGCTACACACACACGGACTCAACCATCACGCATGCATGCAACACACACACACACACGCACACACACACACACACACACAAGCAGGCACCCACGCTACACACACACGGACTCAACCATCACGCATGCATGCAACACACACACACACACGCACACACACACACACACACACACACACACACACACACACACACACACACACACACACACACACACACACACACACACACACACACACACACACACACAAACTGGAGTATTCCGGTCAGTTGGTTCTCAGCTGTATAAACTAGGCTCTTTGTCTGAATGTACAGTATATACTGTAGAACACAATAACACGATAGGGTAAGGAGCAGTGTTTCACTCTATGGCCTGAAGCCATGCTAAGAACCCATGACTGAAACACTACACAGTCTACTGGGTTTCCCAACTGGCGGCGATGATTTTATTTGGCCTCCCAAGTTTTCTCAGCAAGTTTTTATTTTTTACATTTTCATTGTTGGTTATTAAAGACTGTAAATACACCAGGAAATGAGCTCCAAGTGATTTTTATTAAGGAAACCTGTTCCCATGTATTCCCATGCAAAATAGAGAGACGTGATCGTATACAAATGTAAGCAATGTCTGAAATGTATATGTTTTAGTCAAATATATCTGTTTGGGCTTCTTGACGTCAATTTGCAGTTTACAAATTATTAGTAATTATGTGTGTGTGTGTGTGTGTGTGTGTGTGTGTGTGTGTGTGTGTGTGTGTGTGTGTGTGTGTGTGTGTGTGTGTGTGTGTCGCGGTAACTCATCCACTAGACTAAACACTCACATCTCCTCAGAATCCTAAATTCCAGGAGCCTGTCACTCTGGACTTCCTCGATGCTGAACTGGAGAACGACATCAAAGTCCAGGTAAACACACACACAGGTGTTAGTTGTGTCCTGTCTCCTACTAAAGTTAATTGAGTGTGATTTATACAGTGACTGGCTGTAAATGAGAGGACATGTTTACAGAAGCAGTGGATACCCCACTCTGTCTGTCGCTCCCTCTCCTTTCATCCTGCTTCTATCATATACACAGACACTCCAAGAGGGAGGTTCAGCATATAGAAGTGCTACCGATCTCCTTGTTGTTATTCCTCTCTTTCTCTCTCGCTGGTGTACAGATGTGCACTGTGTTTTAGAGAGAGAACGGTTGTGAGATCAGACCCTGTAACCATTCACACATTTGACACGGGGTACAGTTGAAGAAGATATCTTTGTATATTTATTTTATCTTTCACACACACAAAAGCATGCATGCATTATCTCTCTCTCTCTCTCTCTCTCTCTCTCTCTCTCTCTCTGTCTCTCTCGCTCTCTCGCTCTCTGTCTCTCTCTGTCTCTGTCTCTCTGTCTCGCTCTCTGTGTGTGTGTGTGTGTGTGTGTGTAGATCAGGAGAATGATGATAGATGGGAACCCAGGTGAAGAGACCATAGATACTCTAGTTAAAACTCAGGATGAGGTGAGATCAGCACCAATGAAAGACACATAATAGTACTAATTCTCACTTACACATCTCCTAGTGACATCAGTGCATGATTTAGGTTGAAGTAAGTTACGTGTAGTTTACGATTTAGGATTATGACTGTTTTAACACCTCTGTATGTTCGCTGACAGAGATACATCGACAGAGGAGTAAGGACGTACACCTGGGCTCAGGTCAATGGAACAGACTACAGGTAGGCAGGAGGACTGAAAGATGTTGACCCAGTCCAGAAACAACCTTTAACCCCTAGCCATATCTCCTGGAAACGTGTAGTGATCTGAAAGGATTGGATAGGTTGCTGTAACATCACAGTGGTCTCACATCTCTACTTCATGAATATGATCAGGTCTGGTCAGTAGGGGGCACTCTCTGTGCATCTCCATCACAGTAAAACCCTTTTCTCAACTACTGAAATGTGTGTAAATGCAGATGTTCAGTGTCCTGTCACCTTGTGGATGGAACATGTTTTTCCAAGCATCGCCTTCAGTGTGTCAACAGAGAAAGGACAGGGTCCTGTATAATGACAAGACCTTTATTTCCCCAGCTTGGCCCTGGTCCTGCCTACCTACAGTGAACACTACTTACAGGCCAAACTGGGAGACACCATCAGACAGGCCATGGGTGAGAACACACACACACACCCAGGCATGCAGCCACAAAAGAAACACACCACAGCAACTTTGCTCTCTCAAATCAGTGAGTTTTGCCAAAGTTCGTCCTTTGTAGTGTGGCCCCATGGTCCAGTCGGCTGACGTCTCTCTCTCTCTCTCTCCCTTCACCGTACTCTTCCTCTCCATCACCCTCTCCCAGATCACATATTCCCCTCTCTTCTTCCCTCCCTCCCTCCCTCCATCAGCTCTGATGCACTCCACCCCCTCTCCTTGTTCTTTCTCTTCCTCTTTTCCATCTCTTGTTCCTCTGTTCCTTTTCTTTGAATCTGAGGGCAGAGGAGGCATGTTACCTTACACAGCCTGCCTGTCTGCACCTCTTTCTCTACCCAGACCTGGTTTATCACTACTCATAGAGGCTTTATCACATGGTTCCTGTACTGTACCTCTGATGTACAAGATAAATCCACCTCTACAAACTATCCAACTCTCTTGACTTTAATGTTCCCCTCATGTCCTCCCTCTATCTGCCCCTTCATGGGATCCGTACAGCTCCATGGGGCAAGTAGTCTATTTCCTGGTGTATAACTCACTGTTCCTTATGTGTCGTCCAGTCTCTGCATGATCATGTATCTGTGTTTGCATGATGAAGTATATTAATTCTACACAGTGACAGAGCGAAACAAAAGGAGGTAAAACGAGATGGAAGGAAAGAAGGGAAAAGGAATGACAAATCTGTATTGACAGAGAGTAAACGAGAGAACAGCTGAGGTCCATGTGATTCCTACCCTTCCCAGTCCTTACATGAGATGTCCTGAAATCTGCCTGTCATGTTTTACATGCTATTGAAATGCTTTGATTATGCACCAGATAGTCATGAACCTTTTCATACTGAACCATCAGTAAACGGTTCCACAGACTGCTGGCATGACTGTATCAATTTAATGATGTTTTTCTCGTGATGTCTTCTTTTAAGGGATTGATTGATGGACATTGATGTCTTTATGAGTGTAGGAACTCTATTGGAAAGAACATAGTGAAATCCAAAGCCAAATCCTGTCACATGGAATAATAGGAGAGACAGATACTGGAGTAACTGAGGATGTCTCTGTGAACGTACTGTACTTTATTGCATGTCTCTGCATGGTAGCACCTCTCTGTTTGGATAGCGTGGTTGTTTTAGATCACATTTCCCTTCTTTTTAAGACTTCTTATATTGCTGTAATATGAATTTGATAAGACATCCCAATGGTTCTGTTTTCTCTCTTTCTTTCTCTCTCTCTATCTCCTTCCTTTTCCCCCCTCCCCTCTCTCTTTCTCTCCCGCTCCCTCCCTCTCTCTCTCTCTATCTGGGGTCACTACAGGGCAGAAGGGCAAGTATTCCTCTTCCCCTTGTTTGCATGTTCCATCACTTCAGTTTCACTCCACACCTTTTCTCCCTGTCTATCCGGCACCTCATATACAATTGAAGTCGGAAGTTTACATTCACTTAGGTTGGAGTCATTCAAACTTGTTTTTCAACCACTCCACACATTTCTTGTTAACAAACTATAGTTTTGGCAAGTCGGTTAGGACATCTACTTTGTGCATGACACAGGTAATTTTTCCAACAATTGTTTAAAAAAGTGTGTGTGATCAAGGATCCTACAAACCTGACTCAGTTACACCAGCTCTGTCAGGAGGAATGGGCCGAAATTCACCCAACTTATTGTGGGATGCTTGTGGAAGATTACTGGAAACGTTTGACCAAAGTTAAACAATTTAAAGGCAATACTACCAAATACTAATTGAGTGTATGTAAACTTCTGACCCACTGGGAATGTGATGAAAGAAATTAAAGCTGAAATAAATCATTTTCTCTACTATTATTCTGACATTTCACATTCTTAAAATAAAGTGGTGATCCTAACTGGCCTAAGACATGGAATTTTTTACTAGGATTAAATGCCAGGAATTGTGAAAAACTGAGTTTAAATGCGTTTGGCTAAGGTGTATGTAAACTTCCGACTTCAACTGTGTGTGTGTGTGTGTGTGTGTGTGTGTGTGTGTGTGTGTGTGTGTGTGTGTGTGTGTGTGTGTGTGTGTGTGTGTGTGTGTGTGTGTGTGTGTGTGTGTGTGTGTGTGTGTGTGTGTGTGTGTGTGTGTGTGTGTGTGTGTGTGTGACCTGTCATCACTCTAACCAGTCTGGCTGAGATGAACCAGGACTCTGTCAGTGAGTTAATGGACAGCAGTAAGGCCTGACAGTGAGTTAATGGACAGCAGTGTTCTAGATAAGGCCTGACAGTGGGTTAATGGACAGCAGTGTTCTAGATAAGGCCTGCCGCTGAGTTAATGGACAACAGTAAGGCCTGACAGTGAGTTAATGGACAGCAGTGTTCTAGATAAGGCCTGACAGTGGGTTAATGGACAGCAGTGTTCTAGATAAGGCCTGCCAGTGAGTTAATGGATAGCAGTGTTCTAGATAAGGCCTGCCAGTGAGTTAATGGACAACAGTAAGGCCTGACAGTGAGTTAATGGACAGCAGTGTTCTAGATAATGCCTGACAGTGGGTTAATGGATAGCAGTGTTTTAGATGAGGCCTGACAGTGAGTTAATGGACAGCAGTAAGACCTGACAGTGAGTAAATGGACAGCAGTGTTCTAGATAAGGCCTGACAGTGAGTTAATGGACAGCAGTGTTCTAGATAAGGCCTGCCAGTGAGTTAATGGACAGCAGTGTTCTAGATAAGGCCTGACAGTGAGTTAATGGACAGCAGTGTTCTAGATAAGGCCTGCCAGTGAGTTAATGGATAGCAGTGTTCTAGATAAGGCCTGTCAGTGAGTTAATGGACAACAGTAAGGCCTGACAGTGAGTTAATGGATAGCAGTATTCTCGATAAGGCCTGACAGTGAGTTAATGGACAGCAGTGTTCTAGATAAGGCCTGCCAGTGAGTTAATGGACAACAGTAAGGCCTGACAGTGAATTAATGGATAGCAGTATTCTCGATAAGGCCTGACAGTGAGTTAAGGCCTGCCAGTGAGTTAATGGACAGCAGTGTTCTAGATAAGGCCTGCCAGTGAGTTAATGGATAGCAGTGTTCTAGATAAGGCCTGCCCGTGAGTTAATGGACAACAGTAAGGCCTGACAGTGACTTAATGGACAGCAGTGTTCTAGATAAGGCCTGTCAGTGGGTTAATGGACAGCAGTAAGGCCTGACAGTGAGTTAATGGACAGCAGTGTTCTAGATAAGGCCTGTCAGTGGGTTAATGGACAGCAGTAAGGCCTGACAGTGAGTTAATGGACAGCAGTGTTCTAGATAATGCCTGACAGTGGGTTAATGGACAGCAGTAAGGCCTGACAGTGAGTTAATGGACAGCAGTGTTCTAGATAAGGCCTGTCAGTGGGTTAATGGACAGCAGTAAGGCCTGACAGTGAGTTAATGGACAGCAGTGTTCAAGATAAGGCCTGACAGTGGGTTAATGGACAGCAGTAAGGCCTGCCAGTGAGGTAATGGATAGCAGTGTTCTAGATAAGGCCTGCCAGTGAGTTAATGGATAGCAGTGTTCTAGATAAGGCCTGTCAGTGAGTTAATGGATAGCAGTGTTCTAGATAAGGCCTGTCAGTGAGTTAATGGACAGCAGTAAGGCCTGACAGTGAGTTAATGGATAGCAGTGTTCAGATAAGGCCTGCCAGTGAGTTAATGGACAGCAGTGTTCTAGATAATGCCTGACAGTGGGTTAATGGACAGCAGTGTTCTAGATAATGCCTGACAGTGGGTTAATGGACAGCAGTAAGGCCTGACAGTGAGTTAATGGACAGCAGTGTTCTAGATAAGGCCTGACAGTGGGTTAATGGACAGCAGTAAGGCCTGCCAGTGAGTTAATGGATAGCAGTGTTCTAGATAAGGCCTGCCAGTGAGTTAATGGATAGCAGTGTTCTAGATAAGGCCTGTCAGTGAGTTAATGGATAGCAGTGTTCTAGATAAGGCCTGTCAGTGAGTTAATGGACAGCAGTAAGGCCTGACAGTGAGTTAATGGATAGCAGTGTTCAGATAAGGCCTGCCAGTGAGTTAATGGACAGCAGTGTTCTAGATAATGCCTGACAGTGGGTTAATGGACAGCAGTAAGGCCTGACAGTGAGTTAATGGACAGCAGTGTTCTAGATAATGCCTGACAGTGGGTTAATGGACAGCAGTAAGGCATGACAGTGAGTTAATGGACAGCAGTGTTCTAGATAAGGCCTGTCAGTGGGTTAATGGACAGCAGTAAGGCCTGACAGTGAGTTAATGGACAGCAGTGTTCTAGATAAGGCCTGACAGTGGGTTAATGGACAGCAGTAAGGCCTGCCAGTGAGTTAATGGATAGCAGTGTTCTAGATAAGGCCTGCCAGTGAGTTAATGGACAGCAGTGTTCTAGATAATGCCTGACAGTGAGTTAATGGACAGCAGTAAGGCCTGACAGTGAGTTAATGGACAGCAGTGTTCTAGATAATGCCTGACAGTGGGTTAATGGACAGCAGTAAGGCCTGACAGTGAGTTAATGGACAGCAGTGTTCTAGATAATGCCTGACAGTGGGTTAATGGACAGCAGTAAGGCCTGACAGTGACTTAATGGACAGCAGTGTTCTAGATAAGGCCTGACAGTGAGTTAATGGACAGCAGTGTTCTAGATAATGCCTGACAGTGGGCTAATGGACAGCAGTGTTTTAGATAAGGCCTGCCAGTGAGTTAATGGACAACAGTAAGTTCTGACAGTGAGTTAATGGATAGCAGTGTTCTAGATAAGGCCTGCCAGTGAGTTAATGGACAGCAGTACGGCCTGTCAGTGAGTTAATGGATAGCAGTGTTCTAGATAAGGCCTGCCAGTGAGTTAATGGACAGCAGTGTTCTAGATAAGGCCTGCCAGTGAGTTAATGGACAGCAGTGTTCTAGATAATGCCTGACAGTGGGTTAATGGACAGCAGTGTTCTAGATAATGCCTGACAGTGAGTTAATGGACAGCAGTAAGGCCTGACAGTGAGTA
The DNA here is from genome assembly GCF_016432855.1 of Salvelinus namaycush. Classification (NCBI taxonomy): domain Eukaryota; kingdom Metazoa; phylum Chordata; class Actinopteri; order Salmoniformes; family Salmonidae; genus Salvelinus; species Salvelinus namaycush. Next base: position 32,007,113 of record NC_052327.1, read on the forward strand.
AATGGACAGCAGTGTTCTAGATAAGGCCTGACAGTGAGTTAATGGACAGCAGTGTTCTAGATAAGGCCTGACAGTGAGTTAATGGACAGCAGTGTTCTAGATAAGGCCTGCCAGTGAGTTAATGGATAGCAGTGTTCTAGATAAGGCCTGTCAGTGAGTTAATGGACAACAGTAAGGCCTGACAGTGAGTTAATGGATAGCAGTATTCTCGATAAGGCCTGACAGTGAGTTAATGGACAGCAGTGTTCTAGATAAGGCCTGCCAGTGAGTTAATGGACAACAGTAAGGCCTGACAGTGAATTAATGGATAGCAGTATTCTCGATAAGGCCTGACAGTGAGTTAAGGCCTGCCAGTGAGTTAATGGACAGCAGTGTTCTAGATAAGGCCTGCCAGTGAGTTAATGGATAGCAGTGTTCTAGATAAGGCCTGCCCGTGAGTTAATGGACAACAGTAAGACCTGACAGTGAGTTAATGGATAGCAGTATTCTCGATAAGTCCTGACAGTGAGTTAATGGACAGCAGTGTTCTAGATAAGGCCTGTCATTGAGTTAATGGATAGCAGTGTTTTAGATAAGGCCTGCCAGTGAGTTAATGGACAACAGTAAGGCCTGACAGTGAGTTAATGGATAGCAGTGTTCTAGATAAGGCCTGCCAGTGAGTTAATGGACAGCAGTACGGCCTGTCAGTGAGTTAATGGATAGCAGTGTTCTAGATAAGGCCTGCCAGTGAGTTAATGGATAGCAGTGTTCTAGATAAGGCCTGCCAGTGAGTTAATGGACAGCAGTGTTCTAGATAATGCCTGACAGTGGGTTAATGGAAAGCAGTAAGGCCTGACAGTGAGTTAATGGACAGCAGTGTTCTAGATAATGCCTGACAGTGAGTTAATGGACAGCAGTAAGGCCTGACAGTGAGTTAATGGACAGCAGTGTTCTAGATAAGGCCTGCCGCTGAGTTAATGGACAACAGTAAGGCCTGACAGTGAGTTAATGGACAGCAGTGTTCTAGATAAGGCCTGACAGTGGGTTAATGGACAGCAGTGTTCTAGATAAGGCCTGCCAGTGAGTTAATGGATAGCAGTGTTCTAGATAAGGCCTGCCAGTGAGTTAATGGACAACAGTAAGGCCTGACAGTGAGTTAATGGACAGCAGTGTTCTAGATAATGCCTGACAGTGGGTTAATGGATAGCAGTGTTTTAGATGAGGCCTGACAGTGAGTTAATGGACAGCAGTAAGACCTGACAGTGAGTAAATGGACAGCAGTGTTCTAGATAAGGCCTGACAGTGAGTTAATGGACAGCAGTGATCTAGATAAGGCCTGCCAGTGAGTTAATGGACAGCAGTGTTCTAGATAAGGCCTGACAGTGAGTTAATGGACAGCAGTGTTCTAGATAAGGCCTGCAAGTGAGTTAATGGATAGCAGTATTCTCGATAAGGCCTGACAGTGAGTTAATGGACAGCAGTGTTCTAGATAAGGCCTGCCAGTGAGTTAATGGACAACAGTAAGGCCTGACAGTGAATTAATGGATAGCAGTATTCTCGATAAGGCCTGACAGTGAGTTAAGGCCTGCCAGTGAGTTAATGGACAGCAGTGTTCTAGATAAGGCCTGCCAGTGAGTTAATGGATAGCAGTGTTCTAGATAAGGCCTGCCCGTGAGTTAATGGACAACAGTAAGGCCTGACAGTGACTTAATGGACAGCAGTGTTCTAGATAAGGCCTGTCAGTGGGTTAATGGACAGCAGTAAGGCCTGACAGTGAGTTAATGGACAGCAGTGTTCTAGATAAGGCCTGTCAGTGGGTTAATGGACAGCAGTAAGGCCTGACAGTGAGTTAATGGACAGCAGTGTTCTAGATAATGCCTGACAGTGGGTTAATGGACAGCAGTAAGGCCTGACAGTGAGTTAATGGACAGCAGTGTTCTAGATAAGGCCTGTCAGTGGGTTAATGGACAGCAGTAAGGCCTGACAGTGAGTTAATGGACAGCAGTGTTCAAGATAAGGCCTGACAGTGGGTTAATGGACAGCAGTAAGGCCTGCCAGTGAGGTAATGGATAGCAGTGTTCTAGATAAGGCCTGCCAGTGAGTTAATGGATAGCAGTGTTCTAGATAAGGCCTGTCAGTGAGTTAATGGATAGCAGTGTTCTAGATAAGGCCTGTCAGTGAGTTAATGGACAGCAGTAAGGCCTGACAGTGAGTTAATGGATAGCAGTGTTCAGATAAGGCCTGCCAGTGAGTTAATGGACAGCAGTGTTCTAGATAATGCCTGACAGTGGGTTAATGGACAGCAGTGTTCTAGATAATGCCTGACAGTGGGTTAATGGACAGCAGTAAGGCCTGACAGTGAGTTAATGGACAGCAGTGTTCTAGATAAGGCCTGACAGTGGGTTAATGGACAGCAGTAAGGCCTGCCAGTGAGTTAATGGATAGCAGTGTTCTAGATAAGGCCTGCCAGTGAGTTAATGGATAGCAGTGTTCTAGATAAGGCCTGTCAGTGAGTTAATGGATAGCAGTGTTCTAGATAAGGCCTGTCAGTGAGTTAATGGACAGCAGTAAGGCCTGACAGTGAGTTAATGGATAGCAGTGTTCAGATAAGGCCTGCCAGTGAGTTAATGGACAGCAGTGTTCTAGATAATGCCTGACAGTGGGTTAATGGACAGCAGTAAGGCCTGACAGTGAGTTAATGGACAGCAGTGTTCTAGATAATGCCTGACAGTGGGTTAATGGACAGCAGTAAGGCATGACAGTGAGTTAATGGACAGCAGTGTTCTAGATAAGGCCTGTCAGTGGGTTAATGGACAGCAGTAAGGCCTGACAGTGAGTTAATGGACAGCAGTGTTCTAGATAATGCCTGACAGTGGGTTAATGGACAGCAGTAAGGCCTGCCAGTGAGTTAATGGATAGCAGTGTTCTAGATAAGGCCTGCCAGTGAGTTAATGGATAGCAGTGTTCTAGATAAGGCCTGTCAGTGAGTTAATGGATAGCAGTGTTCTAGATAAGGCCTGTCAGTGAGTTAATGGACAGCAGTACGGCCTGTCAGTGAGTTAATGGATAGCAGTGTTCTAGATAAGGCCTGCCAGTGAGTTAATGGACAGCAGTGTTCTAGATAATGCCTGACAGTGGGTTAATGGACAGCAGTAAGGCCTGACAGTGAGTTAATGGACGGCAGTGTTCTAGATAAGGCCTGACAGTGAGTTAATGGACAGCAGTGTTCTAGATAATGCCTGACAGTGAGTTAATGGACAGCAGTAAGGCCTGACAGTGAGTTAATGGACAGCAGTGTTCTAGATAATGCCTGACAGTGGGTTAATGGACAGCAGTAAGGCCTGACAGTGAGTTAATGGACAGCAGTGTTCTAGATAATGCCTGACAGTGGGTTAATGGACAGCAGTAAGGCCTGACAGTGAGTTAATGGACAGCAGTGTTCTAGATAAGGCCTGACAGTGAGTTAATGGACAGCAGTGTTCTAGATAATGCCTGACAGTGGGCTAATGGACAGCAGTGTTTTAGATAAGGCCTGCCAGTGAGTTAATGGACAACAGTAAGGCCTGACAGTGAGTTAATGGATAGCAGTGTTCTAGATAAGGCCTGCCAGTGAGTTAATGGACAGCAGTACGGCCTGTCAGTGAGTTAATGGATAGCAGTGTTCTAGATAAGGCCTGCCAGTGAGTTAATGGACAGCAGTGTTCTAGATAAGGCCTGCCAGTGAGTTAATGGACAGCAGTGTTCTAGATAATGCCTGACAGTGGGTTAATGGACAGCAGTAAGGCCTGACAGTGAGTTAATGGACAGCAGTGTTCTAGATAAGGCCTGACAGTGAGTTAATGGACAGCAGTGTTCTAGATAATGCCTGACAGTGAGTTAATGGACAGCAGTAAGGCCTGACAGTGAGTAAATGGACAGCAGTGTTCTAGATAAGGCCTGACAGTGAGTTAATGGACAGCAGTGTTCTAGATAAGGCCTGACAGTGAGTTAATGGACAGCAGTGTTCTAGATAAGGCCTGCCAGTGAGTTAATGGATAGCAGTGTTCTAGATAACGCCTGTCAGTGAGTTAATGGACAACAGTAAGGCCTGACAGTGAGTTAATGGATAGCAGTATTCTCGATAAGGCCTGACAGTGAGTTAATGGACAGCAGTGTTCTAGATAAGGCCTGCCAGTGAGTTAATGGACAACAGTAAGGCCTGACAGTGAATTAATGGATAGCAGTATTCTCGATAAGGCCTGACAGTGAGTTAAGGCCTGCCAGTGAGTTAATGGACAGCAGTGTTCTAGATAAGGCCTGCCAGTGAGTTAATGGATAGCAGTGTTCTAGATAAGGCCTGCCCGTGAGTTAATGGACAACAGTAAGACCTGACAGTGAGTTAATGGATAGCAGTATTCTCGATAAGTCCTGACAGTGAGTTAATGGACAGCAGTGTTCTAGATAAGGCCTGTCATTGAGTTAATGGATAGCAGTGTTTTAGATAAGGCCTGCCAGTGAGTTAATGGACAACAGTAAGGCCTGACAGTGAGTTAATGGATAGCAGTGTTCTAGATAAGGCCTGCCAGTGAGTTAATGGACAGCAGTACGGCCTGTCAGTGAGTTAATGGATAGCAGTGTTCTAGATAAGGCCTGCCAGTGAGTTAATGGACAGCAGTGTTCTAGATAATGCCTGACAGTGGGTTAATGGAAAGCAGTAAGGCCTGACAGTGAGTTAATGGACAGCAGTGTTCTAGATAAGGCCTGACAGTGAGTTAATGGACAGCAGTGTTCTAGATAATGCCTGACAGTGAGTTAATGGACAGCAGTAAGGCCTGACAGTGAGTTAATGGACAGCAGTGTTCTAGATAATGCCTGACAGTGGGTTAATGGACAGCAGTAAGGCCTGACAGTGAGTTAATGGACAGCAGTGTTCTAGATAATGCCTGACAGTGGGTTAATGGACAGCAGTAAGGCCTGACAGTGAGTTAATGGACAGCAGTGTTCTAGATAATGCCTGACAGTGGGCTAATGGACAGCAGTGTTTTAGATAAGGCCTGCCAGTGAGTTAATGGACAACAGTAAGGCCTGACAGTGAGTTAATGGATAGCAGTGTTCTAGATAAGGCCTGCCAGTGAGTTAATGGACAGCAGTACGGCCTGTCAGTGAGTTAATGGATAGCAGTGTTCTAGATAAGGCCTGCCAGTGAGTTAATGGACAGCAGTGTTCTAGATAAGGCCTGCCAGTGAGTTAATGGACAGCAGTGTTCTAGATAATGCCTGACAGTGGGTTAATGGACAGCAGTAAGGCCTGACAGTGAGTTAATGGACAGCATTGTTCTAGATAAGGCCTGACAGTGAGTTAATGGACAGCAGTGTTCTAGATAATGCCTGACAGTGAGTTAATGGACAGCAGTAAGGCCTGACAGTGAGTTAATGGACAGCAGTGTTCTAGATAATGCCTGACAGTGGGTTAATGGACAGCAGTAAGGCCTGACAGTGAGTTAATGGACAGCAGTGTTCTAGATAATGCCTGACAGTGGGTTAATGGACAGCAGTAAGGCCTGACAGTGAGTTAATGGACAGCAGTGTTCTAGATAAGGCCTGACAGTGAGTTAATGGACAGCAGTGTTCTAGATAATGCCTGACAGTGGGTTAATGGACAGCAGTAAGGCCTGACAGTGACTTAATGGACAGCAGTGTTCTAGATAAGGCCTGTCAGTGGGTTAATGGACAGCACTAAGGCCTGACAGTGAGTTAATGGACAGCAGTGTTCTAGATAAGGCCTGTCAGTGGGTTAATGGACAGCAGTAAGGCCTGACAGTGAGTTAATGGACAGCAGTGTTCTAGATAAGGCCTGTCAGTGGGTTAATGGACAGCAGTAAGGCCTGACAGTGAGTTAATGGACAGCAGTGTTCTAGATAATGCCTGACAGTGGGTTAATGGACAGCAGTAAGGCCTGACAGTGAGTTAATGGACAGCAGTGTTCTAGATAAGGCCTGTCAGTGGGTTAATGGACAGCAGTAAGGCCTGACAGTGAGTTAATGGACAGCAGTGTTCAAGATAAGGCCTGACAGTGGGTTAATGGACAGCAGTAAGGCCTGCCAGTGAGTTAATGGATAGCAGTGTTCTAGATAAGGCCTGCCAGTGAGTTAATGGATAGCAGTGTTCTAGATAAGGCCTGTCAGTGAGTTAATGGATAGCAGTGTTCTAGATAAGGCCTGTCAGTGAGTTAATGGACAGCAGTAAGGCCTGACAGTGAGTTAATGGATAGCAGTGTTCAGATAAGGCCTGCCAGTGAGTTAATGGACAGCAGTGTTCTAGATAATGCCTGACAGTGGGTTAATGGACAGCAGTAAGGCCTGACAGTGAGTTAATGGACAGCAGTGTTCTAGATAATGCCTGACAGTGGGTTAATGGACAGCAGTAAGGCATGACAGTGAGATAATGGACAGCAGTGTTCTAGATAAGGCCTGTCAGTGGGTTAATGGACAGCAGTAAGGCCTGACAGTGATTTAAATGACAGCAGTGTTCTAGATAATGCCTGACAGTGGGTTAATGGACAGCAGTAAGGCCTGCCAGTGAGTTAATGGATAGCAGTGTTCTAGATAAGGCCTGCCAGTGAGTTAATGGATAGCAGTGTTCTAGATAAGGCCTGTCAGTGAGTTAATGGATAGCAGTGTTCTAGATAAGGCCTGTCAGTGAGTTAATGGACAGCAGTAAGGCCTGACAGTGAGTTAATGGATAGCAGTGTTCAGATAAGGCCTGCCAGTGAGTTAATGGACAGCAGTGTTCTAGATAATGCCTGACAGTGGGTTAATGGACAGCAGTAAGGCCTGACAGTGAGTTAATGGACAGCAGTGTTCTAGATAAGGCCTGACAGTGAGTTAATGGACAGCAGTGTTCTAGATAATGCCTGACAGTGAGTTAATGGACAGCAGTAAGGCCTGACAGTGAGTTAATGGACAGCAGTGTTCTAGATAAGGCCTGACAGTGAGTTAATGGACAGCAGTGTTCTAGATAATGCCTGACAGTGGGTTAATGGACAGCAGTAAGGCCTGACAGTGACTTAATGGACAGCAGTGTTCTAGATAAGGCCTGTCAGTGGGTTAATGGACAGCAGTAAGGCCTGACAGTGAGTTAATGGACAGCAGTTTTCTAGATAAGGCCTGTCAGTGGGTTAATGGACAGCAGTAAGGCCTGACAGTGAGTTAATGGACAGCAGTGTTCTAGATAAGGCCTGTCAGTGGGTTAATGGACAGCAGTAAGGCCTGACAGTGAGTTAATGGACAGCAGTGTTCTAGATAATGCCTGACAGTGGGTTAATGGACAGCAGTAAGGCCTGACAGTGAGTTAATGGACAGCAGTGTTCTAGATAAGGCCTGTCAGTGGGTTAATGGACAGCAGTAAGGCCTGACAGTGAGTTAATGGACAGCAGTGTTCTAGATAAGGCCTGTCAGTGGGTTAATGGACAGCAGTAAGGCCTGACAGTGAGTTAATGGACAGCAGTGTTCTAGATAATGCCTGACAGTGGGTTAATGGACAGCAGTAAGGCCTGACAGTGAGTTAATGGACAGCAGTGTTCTAGATAAGGCCTGTCAGTGGGTTAATGGACAGCAGTAAGGCCTGACAGTGAGTTAATGGACAGCAGTGTTCTAGATAAGGCCTGACAGTGGGTTAATGGACAGCAGTAAGGCCTGCCAGTGAGTTAATGGATAGCAGTGTTCTAGATAAGGCCTGCCAGTGAGTTAATGGATAGCAGTGTTCTAGATAAGGCCTGTCAGTGAGTTAATGGATAGCAGTGTTCTAGATAAGGCCTGTCAGTGAGTTAATGGACAGCAGTAAGGCCTGACAGTGAGTTAATGGATAGCAGTGTTCAGATAAGGCCTGCCAGTGAGTTAATGGACAGCAGTGTTCTAGATAATGCCTGACAGTGGGTTAATGGACAGCAGTAAGGCCTGACAGTGAGTTAATGGACAGCAGTGTTCTAGATAAGGCCTGACAGTGAGTTAATGGACAGCAGTGTTCTAGATAATGCCCGACAGTGAGTTAATGGACAGCAGTAAGGCCTGACAGTGAGTTAATGGACAGCAGTGTTCTAGATAATGCCTGACAGTGGGTTAATGGACAGCAGTGTTCTAGATAATGCCTGACAGTGAGTTAATGGACAGCAGTGTTCTAGATAATGCCTGACAGTGACAGTCAGCAGAGTGTACTGGCCTAACAGCCATGAAAAGTCATGCTGACAGAATAGTGGCACTACCAAGCTTAAAGATGGATGGGAGTTTGTCTCCATAATCATTGTCTCTCTCTCTTTCTGTCATGTCTTGTTTCACTCATTCATCTTTCAGTTCTTTATTTCCATAAAGATCAGTCTGGTGTGCTGTATAGGCCATGATTCCTACTCTACAGAGTGTGTAAGGTTCTAAAGATGGCTTTCTATTCTCTTCAGCCATGGACACTCTGCAGGTGGAGATGTTTGATGAGTTGGGATACACCTTCATCGCCCCCAGGTGAGTGGCTACAGCAGCACATCTGAATCTCCTCCACCACCTCCATGTTGAACCGTTGTTACTCCTGAAGTGTACTCACTAGGAGTATCTGGTTATTCCACAGTTTATGCTGGGATTGAGGAGCACGGCGTATAATTAGGTAGAAGTTATAAAAGGAGTTTGATGTTGTACAGATGTTGAATTTGAGATGTAATGTATGTAATATACAGTGTCTGCTATTTCTGTAGGGAGTACTGCAAAGGCTTGAAAGACAACGACAACAACACCCAGTTCCTCCTGGACTTCAACCAGTTCATAGACAGGAACACACTGGAAGAACCATGTAAGTTACCATGGCTGTTTATCACTCGCAGGTGCTCATACAACCCACGCATGCACTTACGCACACGCACGCACACGCACACGCACACACACACACACACACACACACACACACACACACACAGATGGAATTCCTCTACCTATTATACCCACCCAGGGGGAGGGTTTAGTGGGGGGAGTCAGGAGGGTTTCCCACCACTTTGATTTTATGGTGTTCCATAGCCCTGTGAAGGTCCGAGAGAGGCGTTTGACTAGTCTGGTCTGGCCAGGAATGACGTCAACCTTATCTAACGCGGTAGGCATTGGATTAGTATAGTCTGATATCATCCTGATCGACTGACTGAGCTTCCTAGAACCTGATGTTGTCATGCTACTGTGTGACTCAGAACCTCTATAGTGTCATCATCTAATGGGTATCAGCTACTGGAGATCCTACCAACATCCTCAGCTAATGGATCGCAATGTCCTCTGTGTTGTCTAATGGATCGCAATGTCCTCTGTGTTGTCTAATGGATCGCAATGTCCTCTGTGTTGTCTAATGGATCGCAATGTCCTCTGTGTTGTCTAATGGATCGCAATGTCCTCTGTGTTGTCTAATGGATCGCAATGTCCTCTGTGTTGTCTAATGGATCGCAATGTCCTCTGTGTTATCTAATGAATCGCAATGTCCTCTGTGCTGTCTAATGGATCGCAATGTCCTGTGTGTTGTCTAATGGATCGCAATGTCCTCTGTGTTGTCTAATGGATCGCAATGTCCTCTGTGTTGTCTAATGGATCGCAATGTCCTCTGTGTTGTCTAATGGATCGCAATGTCCTCTGTGTCAGCTAATGGATCGCAATGTCCTCTGTGTTGTCTAAGCAAGCTCAAGCCATCTAAACTCCTATGTGTCATCCTTGCAGTTTACCAAGGGGTTTACTGTGGAAGATACTTCAGTAACAATGTCTTCCTGTCTAGGTAATGTGACTCTGGTCAGTAGGCTGCTGTTGGACGCTGGGTTGACTGCTGATCTGGTCAAACTGTGGAAGGAGCAGACATTGTGAGTGCCACACACACACACACACTCTCACACACACACACACACACACACTGACCGCCATCAGGGCATCATCTACATGTACACATTGAGTCAGTTACATGAGTCATATAGACAGTCAGTCTACTCCCCATCTTGTTGATGTCTTATTGGAGAAACACCAGGCAGCTAGTACTGCTATATGCTAATGTCTTGGTCTGTTGCTATGAGAGTGCTATGTCTGTGTTTTACCAGTAAAATATGATCAAAGAAAGACACAGGACCAGCAATGCCAAGACATGGTGTGTTCTGAAGACACCACAGTAATTACCTCAACATGCATTCATCACGCCATACACACACATGCTTACATAAACAGGAACAATTTACTGAACAAAGAACTCAAAGAATTAGGACATAAAGAGAAGTGACTCTCAGGGTTTAGAACAATTCGTTTTCAAATGTTCTGGACACAGTGATGTGTAGTTCTCTTTGTAGGCCTCTCCAAGACACACACTGTTCAGACGGACTAGTGATTTCTCCTGGGAGAGCGAGATGGGCTTCAAAGACAGTGGAATATTTAGCTCATGCCTCTCTGATTAGTCTAGATGGTCCCTGAGCCTCTGTTAAAGATGTGGTAAATGGGGCGATGCTTCCATTGACCAGATTGGCACACATTCAACAAATCTGATTTTAACAAAGTGGATTTCCGTCATATCCGTCATAATTTACAGTATGTATTGTAACAAACCCACAATGTGGTTACTTAAGTGTTATTTGGATATTTGACTGTTTTCGCTGCATAACATTTAGAAGTTGTCCCTTTTCAGGTTTAGAAGAAGTGACTGCTAAATGCTAACTCCCGTTAGTATAGCTAGCATACAGAAATCAATGGTGGTAGTCAGTCAATTATAACTGTAATGCAATTGATTGGTTCAGATGACATGAACGTGTTGAGGTTGGCATCCATACAATTTTACCTCAATATAGTGTGAAATACACATACAGTGCATTTGGAAAGTATTCAGACTCCTTCCCTTTTTCCACATTTTATTATGTTACAGCCTTATTCTAAAATTGATTAAATATGCAGTGTTTTTCCTCATCAATCTACACACAATACCCCATAATGACAAAGAAAAAACTGATTTTTCAAAAAAAAATCTAGTTGATGGAAAGTATAAAAACTGAAATATCACATTTACAAAAGTATTCAGACCATTTACTCAGTACTTTGTTGAAGCACCTTTGGCAGTGATTATAGCCTCGAGTCTTCTTGGATATGATGTTGCAAGCTTGGCACACCTGTATTTGGGGAGTTTCTCCCATTCTTCTCTGCAGATCCTCACAAGCTCTGTCAGGTTGGGTGGGGAGTGTCGCTGCAAAGCTATTTTCAGGTCTCTCCAGAGATGTTCGATTGGGTTCAAGTACGGGCTCTGGCTGGGCTACTCAACGACATTCAGAGACTTGTCCCGAAGCCACTCCTGCATTGTCTTGGCTGTGGGCTTAGGGTCATTGTCCTGTTGGAAGGTGAACCTTCGCCCCAGTCTGAGGTCCTGAGCACTATGGACCAGGCTTTCATCAAGGATCTCTGTACTTTGCTCCATTCATCTTTCCCTTGATCCTGACTAGTCTCACAGTCCCTTCTGTTGAACAACATCCCCGCAGCATGATGCTGCCACCACCATGCTTCACTGTAGGGATGGTGCCATTTTTCCTCCAGACGTTACGCTTGGCATTCATTCCAAAGAGTTCAATCTTGGTTTCATCAGATCAGAGAATCTTGTTTCTCATGGTCTGAGAGTCCTTTAGGTGCCTTTTGGCAAACTCAAAGCGGACTGTCATGTGCCTTTTACTGAGGAGTGGCTTCCGTCTGGCCACTCTACCATAAAGGCCTGATTGGTGGAGTGCTGCAGAGATGGTTGTCCTTCTGGAAGGTTCTCCAATCTCCACAGAGGAACTCTGGAGCTCTGTCAGAATGCGTTGTCATGGCTGTGTGCTTAGGGTCGTTGTCCTGTTGGAAGGGGAACCTTCACCCCAGTCTGAGGTCCTGAGTACTTTGAAGCAGGTTTTCATCAAGGATCTCTCTGTACTTTGCTCCATTCTCCCATCTCCACAGAGTAACTCTGGAGCTCGGTCAGAGTGACCATCATGTCCTTGGTCACTTCCCAGACCAAAGCCCTTCTCCCCCGGTTGCTCAGTTTAGCCGGGCGGCCAGCTCTATGAAGAGTCTTGGTGGTTCCAAACTTCTTCCATTTCAGAATGATGGAGGCCAGTGTGTTCTTGGGAACCTTCAATGCTGTAGACATGTTTTGGTACCCTTCCCCAGATCTGTGCCTTGACACAATATTGTCTCGGAGCTCTACGGACAATTCCTTCGACCTCATGGCTTGGTTTTTGCTCTGACATGCACTGTCAACTGTAGAACCTTATATAGACAGGTGTGTGCCTTTCCAAATCATGTCCAATCAATTGAATTTAACACATATGGACTCCAATCAAGTTGTAGAAACATCTCAAGGATGATCAATGGAAGCAGGATGCACCTAAGCTCAATTTCGAGTCTCATAGCAAAGGGTCTAAATACTTATTTAAATGTTATATTTCCTTTTTGTATTTAATAGATTTGCAAACATTTTCTAAAAACCTGTTTTCACTTTGTCATTATGGGGTATTGTGTGTAGATTGATGAGGAAAAAAATGTATGCAATCCATTTTAGAATAAGGCTGTAACGTAACAAAATATGGAAAAAGTGCAGGGGTCTGAATACTTTTCGAATGCACTATATTAACAATAGCCTAAATGTAGGCTAATTTTGCTAGGGGGCAATGAGGAGATTCGGGATCTTTCCCCCACGGCCATTTCCCCCACGAGTTTCCATGGCAATTCCATTGTTTTGGTCGAGTTCGATTTACCTCTTTACCTCATCAATTGAACTGTGATTGATACCTGTGTGTTCTTTCTGTTCCCAGGGGTGGGATTCTGGCCAGGTTTGTAGCCACTGATGGAGGGATCACCAGAGTCTATCCCAGGAGGTATGCTCAGATTTCTCCTTCTGAGTTAGTTAGATTAGCTCGATCCCAAACTGTAGGTGCTGTGGCCAACTCCTATTGTAAGAAGCCATGACAAAGGATTAATACAGGTAGGAGTTGGCTAATGCACAAAGCTATTTTAAAGTGTATAATGGTTTGGCTTGGATATGATACTGTTTTACTTCCCTACCTGCTCTCCTGGATCATTTCACATTTCATGGAGAGTTGGTTTTCCCAAATCACCTACAGCCCATTAGCCCAGCCCAGAACATAGTTCACATACACTGGTGACGTGCTCAGTACAGATGGACTCTTTCTATTCCTCTCTCTCTCTTTCTGTCTCTCTCTCTGTCTCTCTCTCTCTCTCTTTGTCTCTCTCTTTGTCTCTCTCTTTGTCTCTCTCTCTGTCTCTCTTTCTGTCTCTCTCTCTCTTTCTGTCTGTCTCTCTCAGTCTCTGTCTCTGTCTCTCTCTTTCTCTTTCTCTTTCTTTGTCTCTTCTCTCTGTCTGAAGATCTTTATCATTAGAGTGTATATCATCTGGCTGTCAGATGGAAATCAGTCTTGGTGATTGTTAGAGTACAGCAGTTTGTACTAGGTTTGTAGCTATAATTTTAGGTTTTCTTCAGCATCTTTCTGTGATTTATTTACTAAGGAAAGGTTGTTATTGGTTGTTATTCATTGATTGTTATTCATGTCTGAATTTAGGCAGGTAATCTTAGTAAAAAGGTTTATCTTATATTTATATATCTAACATGCAATTTAACTTGCACATCACCAGTTAGAAAACAACTTTGTATAGAGCTTTTTATGACTGGCTTGAATTTATTTATTATTGCATGTGAAGAAAATATGTAAAAATACGTTCATAAAAAACATACATATGTTTTCTTTATCTCTGGGCCAATTCCATGTCATTTTTCCAGTGTGTTGGGTGTGACTGTTATTTTGATCAAAGTGTAGCCTTGTATTTGAGTAAAATCTTTTAGACATCTGTGTCTTAAAAATGTGCGTACATGTATGCGTGAGCATGTGTTCGCGTGTGTTTCAGTGCTGGAGAGGAGTGGACAGAGAATGCTGAGACCTATGACTCAAGTTTCTACAAGAGGACTCTGGATAACAACATCTATATATTCACCGCTCCATACTTCAACAGTGGGTTAACACACACACACACACACACACACACACACACACACACACACACACACACACACACACACACACACACACACACACACACACACACACACACACACACACACACACACACACACACACACAGGGACCCAACGGTGTCTTCTCCTCAATGTGGTCTGTCAGCAAACCTCTCTCTGGGGACGAACGGCTTTCTCTACTGGCTGAGATCTGAGATGAGAGGCCCTCTAGTCCCCCCTCTCTCTGCTTCCTCTCATCTGTCTATCCATCCCCCTCTTCTATCCGTCCCCCTCTTCTCTCCATCCCCCTCTTCTATCCCTCCCCTTTCTCTCCACTCTCTTCCCTCTCTCCTCCTCTCTCCACTCTCTCCACTCTCTCCCCTCTCTCCTCCTCTCTCCACCCTCTCCACTCTCTCCTCCTTTCTCCACTCACAATTTTTCATGTACTTCTTTCTTTAGCTCTCTCTGTCTGCTACTTTTGACTCCACCTCTATGTATGTCCATGTAGTATTACAGTACTCTATAGACCAGATCTCTGAGTTAAAGAATCCTTGTCTCCCCTCAGTATAAGATTCCGTTTTTCACTCATACTATACTGCAGTATGTACTCATACTGCCAAGCCACACATCATTTATGACCATTTATCTAGTTACATCAGACCAAACAAACAAAGATTATATTCATCAAACATGATTCTTACCAAGCCTCACACAATTACTGTCATTGTCAAACAAGTGTCACTGTATGTGAATGTGTTGACACTCTTTCCTCTGCTCTCCCTCCTCTCTCTCTGCTGCAGAGAGCAGGGAATCAGGCTATGAGTCAGGTATTCTGGTGAGCAAGGCTGTAGACCTCAACATAGATGGAGTCAACCTCAAACCAGCTGGTGAGTGGACAATACTGTCCCCATCCCCTTAGCCGGGTGCTTAGTTGTTGCAGTGGGTACTTCTGAAGTAAAACTGACAGCTTGGAGAATGAGATGAACCATCCATAGATCATTCTCTAAAGGGCTATTCAATAAAAAAGTGTTTCTGAATATGTCTTGTAGTGGTGGGGGTGAAACTGAACGTCTCTGCCTGGATGAGCAACTTCATGAACGCCACCATCAAAGTCAACGTAAGAGAAACACTTTTCCCCATAGTTAAGAAACTATCACTTATATTGTGTTTGCTCAACAAGTTACCCTTCATACATGGTGGTGTGTGTTCTGATGTGTTTGCAGTGCAAGGATGAAATCTGTGGCTGTCTGAAGAATGATAAGGTACTATGGCCTATCTTACTTGTGAAAAATATTTTGAAATGTTGATAATGTTCTTTACTGACTCATGTTCTCTCTCTCTCTGCAGCACGTTGACTGTGTCATCCTGGATGATGGCGGCTTCCTGCTGATGTCCAATCAGGATGAGTATATCACTCAGGTGAGTCTCCATCAACCAAGCAGCTTGTTCTGTCAGAGACATGTATGTTTGCTCTACCAGAGCAGGGTCAACATTCTGTCTGGCTATAGGACGGTTTCCCAGACCTAGATTAAGCCTTGTCCTGGACAAGAAACATGTTCAATGGAGAGGATTAGCTTTAATCTGTCTCCAGGAAACTGGCCCTTATGGAATCTGTTGAACTGATCTGGATGTGCTTTTAGCCAACCCCTCTGACTATCATTATAAGATACGATTTTCTTGTATTGTCCTCTGCTTCTCTCACACTCATTAATACCGAATGCCATATCATATTTGGCATGACAACAAACAGGTATCTAAAGCACAGATCTGAAAGAAAATGGCTCTATGGCATCTACAGTATCCTGAAGTTAGTAGAACATAAATCCAATGTCTTAAAGCCAAGACACTCCTGTTGGAATGAGTACTAAAAGGTTTTCATTGGTTTGGCTGGCCACCAGATCTCTTCTCCTGCTCCTCTCTCCATCCCTGCTTCATCTGACCTGGATGACTCCAATCCATCACTCACTCACATAGGTCATATGACATGATTATGACATGATTATGACATGGGTATGGCATCGTTCTGAGCCCATTGTGTCCCGTTAGAGTGTGTTTAAAAGCTCCTGTAGTACAGAAGTCTGCTTCTCCAGCAGAGTAATGGGTTAGTCTCTGGAACAGTATCAGAGAGAGAGAAAGGGAGAGGTTCCCACTCTGTTATGCTAACCCCTATTAAAGAGAGAGTTCACCCCTGTATCAAAGTTGGACATATGTTTTCATACATTTCATGTGGTCTAAAGTCATGCTGAATCTGCTTTTGTCCTTCCTACTATACTCCTTAGGAGAATCCCGCAGGCTTCAATCCAAGTGAATGGCATGTTTTGGCTCTACTGAGTTAAATTGGATTCGGTAGTTCAATCCTCCCCATTCATTTTGGATCAAGGCTTTCTAATGCATAGAGCAGGCATCCATTTTGGATCAAGGCTTTCTAATGCATAGAGCAGGCATCCATTTTGGATCAAGGCTTTCTAATGCATAGAGCAGGCATCCATTTTGGATCAAGGCTTTCTAATGCATAGAGCAGGCATCCATTTTGGATCAAGGCTTTCTAATGCATAGAGCAAGCATACATTTTGGATCAAGGCTTTCTAATGCATAGAGCAGGCATCCATTTTGCATCTTGAGTACAACCTTGTCCTCTGTGTGTATAGATAGGTCAGTTCTTTATGAATAAATGTGTAGGTGTGGTAGTTGAACACAGCTCTCTCTGTTCCCTGTATACAGATTGGTCAGTTCTTTGGGGAGGTAGACCCAGTCGTGATGATCAGTCTGGTCAACACGTCTCTGTACTCCTTCAACAAGACTTACGACTACCAGTCAGTCTGTGATCCTGAGAGAGACAGCAAGGCTGCTGCAGGGCCACGATCTGTCTATGTGGTGAGACACACACACACAGCACACACAGCACACACACATGCATAAATGCATTATCTTGCTTTGGTTACCTCTTCTGTTACGTACAGTGCATTCAGAAAGTATTCAGACCCCTTCACTTACGCTACAGTCTTATTCAACAATGGATTAAATCGTTTTTCCCCCTCATCAATCTACACACAATACCCCATCATGACAAAGCAAAAACAGGTTTTAAGAAAATGTTTGCAAATCTATAAAAAAAGGGAAATATAACATTTACATAAATATTCAGACCCTTTACTCAGTACTTTGTTGAAGCACCTTTGGCAGCGATTACAGCCTTGAGTCTTCTTGGGTATGACGCTATAAGCTTGGCACACCGGTATTTGGGGTGTTTCTCCCATTCTTCTCTGCAGATCCTTTCAAGCACTGTCAGGTTGGATGGGGAGTGTCGCTGCATAGCTATTTTAAGGTCTCTCCAGAGATGTTTGATGGGGTTCAAGTCAGGCTCTGGCTGGGCCACTCAAGGACATTCAGAGACTTGTCCCGAAGCCACTCCTGCATTGTCATTGCTGTGTGCTTAGGGTCATTGTCCTGTTGGAAGGTGAACCTTCGCCCCAGTCTGAGGTCCTGGAGCACTCTGGAGCAGGTTTCCATCAAGGATCTCTCTGTACTTTGCTCCATTCTCCCATCTCCACAGAGGAACTCTGGAGCTCTGTCAGAGTAACCAACATGTTCTTGGTCACTTCCCAGACCAAAGCCCTTCTCCCCCGATTGCTCAGTTTAGCCGGGCGGCCAGCTCTATGAAGAGTATTGGTGGTTCCAAACTTCTTCCATTTAAGAATGATGGAGGCCAGTGTGTTCTTGGGAACCTTCAATGCTGCAGACATGTTTTACCCTTCCCCAGATCTGTGCCTCGACACCATCCTGTCACGGAGCTCTACGGACAATTTCTTCGACCTTATGGCTTGGTTTTTGCTCTGACATGCACTGTCAACTGTGGGACCTTATATAGACAGGTGTGTGCCTTTCCAAATCATGTCCAATCATTTGAATTTACCACAGGTGGACTCCAATCAAGTTGTAGAAACATCTCAAGGATGATCAATAGAAACAGGATGCACCTGAGCTCAATTTCATGTCTCATAGCAAAGGGTCTGAATACTTATGTAAATAAGGTATTTCTGTTTCTTATTTGTAAAACCTAAAAAACTGTTTTTGCTTTGTCATTATGGGGTATTGTGTGCAGATTGATGGGGGAAAAAATATTTAATCCATTTTAGAAAAAGGCTGTAACGTAACACATTGTGAAAAAAGTGAAGGGGTCTGAATACTTTCTGAATGCACTGTATATGCATATATTTTGTCCTTATGTTGTGAATTGTGCACTCAGTGCTGCTCTCCTCTCCACTCTCCAGCCCACTATAGCAGACATGCTGAGTATAGGTTGGTGGGCCTCCACTGCTGCCTGGTGAGTAAATGGGCTGGTTACTGTAACTACTGTTTAGATATGGTCTGCTGTTTAGACCAACAGTAATGTGTTTGTTTGTCTCTCTAGGTCGATAATACAGCAGCTCTTCTACGGTCTCATATTCCCCAGCTTCCTAGAGGCAGGTGAGTGTTAGGGTGCAGTATATTGAATGTAATTATGTGATTATACAACAGTCAATTTATAAAGGTACAATATGTTTGTTGTCGCTAAAATGGGCTGTTAATATAGTGTAAATATCCTTGGGCTTTGGAGTAGTTATGTGGAGGAGTTGTAAGCACAGACCTGTTTTGTTTGCTTGTTTGTTGATTTGTGTTTTTGGTTGCGTATGGTGACAGTAGTGGATTATCTCTCTCTCTATCTCTTTCTCTGTATCTCTCTCTCTCTAGCGGACTCAGATGATGACATGTCAGCTAACATGTTTAAGGAGAGTTGTATCACAGAGCAGACTCAGTACTTCTTCGACAACGAAGAGAGATCCTACTCGGGAGTCCTTGACTGTGGAAACTGCTCCAGGTGTGTGTGTGTGTGTGTGTGTGTGTGTGTGTGTGTGTGTGTGTGTGTGTGTGTGTGTGTGTGTGTGTGTGTGTGTGTGTGTGTGTGTGTGTGTGTGTGTGTGTGTGTGTGTGACATATAAGGGAGATTCTCCTTCCTGGATAATTGTAGATCCAGAATGGGGTCAGTTTCCTGCCTTCCTCTGTGTTTTCCAGCTCTGTCCAGGCAGCTGCTGTTGGCTGGGCTCTGATCAGACACATTACATTGATCTGTCAGAAGCTGGACGCAGGGGGAAACAATGTTTGCTGAGAGCCCTCTCCCAACCTTTTCCCCTGTTTTTGTGCTGCAACTCACATGTGGTGTGAGGGCTGAATGTGGTAGAACTGCAGTGGGTATATGAGCCCCATGCGACTGACGTTTTTCTCCTCAATATTAATGACTAAAGACATGTAAACTTTAACGAGCGCCATAAAGAAAGAGCTATTCCACAGACGAGAGGACGCAGTTGCTCCACTGCCCTGTAGTATGTGTGTGATTTATTAATTGCTGTTTGTTCATCTGAACCACATATACACCACATGACCAAAAGTATGTAGACACCTGCTCGTCAAACATCTCATTCCAAAATCATAGGCATTATTATGGAGTTGGTCCCCCCTTTGCTGCTATAACCGCCTCCACTCTTCTGGGAAGGCTTTCCACTAGATGCTGGAACATTGTTGCGGGGACTTGCTTCCATTCAGCCACAAGAGCATTAGTGAGGTCGGGCACTTATGTTGGAGCAATTAGTCCTAGCTCGCAGTCGGCTTTCCAATTCATATGTGTAGGCCAGTCAAGTTCTTCCACACCGATCTCTACAAACCATTTCTCTATGGACCTCGCTTTGTGCACGGGGGCATTGTCATGCTGAAACAGGAAAGGGCCTTCCCCAAACTGTTGCCACAAAGGGGCTCTGTGCAGGTCCGCAACCCACCTTGGGTCGCGACCCATACTTTAAGAAAGACTGGCCTAGAATCTCAGTGTATGCTGTAGCATAAAGATTTCCCTTCACTGAGACTAAGGGGCCTATCCTGAACCATGAAAAACAGACCCAGACCATTATTCCTTAGGCAGGTAGCGTTCTCCTGCAACCGCCAACCCCAGATTCGTCCATCGGACTGCCAGATGGTGAAAAGTGATTCATCACTCCAGAGAACACTTTTCCACTTTTCCAGTCCAATGGCGGTGATCTTTACACAACTCCAGCCGACGCTTGGCATTGCGCATGGTGATCTTAGACTTGTGTGTGCCTGCTCGGCCATGGAAACCCATTTCATGAAGCTCCTGACGAACAGTTATTGTGCTGACGTTGCTTCCAGAGGCAGTTTGGAACTCGGTAGTGAGTGTTGCATCCGAAGACATCCTATGGCGGTGCCACGTTAAAAGTCACTGAGCTCTTCAGTAAGGCCATTCTACTGCCAATGTTTGTCTATGGAGATTGCATGGCTATGTGCTCAATTTTATACACCTGTCAGCAATGGGTGTGGCTGAAATAGCCAATTCCACTCATTTGATGGGGTGTCCACATACTTTTGTATATATAGTGTATATCACCACGGTAGCCCATATGTGTGATGTCGCAGGAGGCGGAAGGAACGAGCAGCGTTTATGGTTTACTATTATCTGAGGCAGATAAAGAGCATGTTGTGTGTATGCTTTGTTAGTCTGTTGGGAGTGTTTCCATTTGTTTTGGGGTTGAATCTAGTGGAGCCTCTTCCTTCTGTCTTGGAATAATGGTGAATTCCATTGAAAGAATAAAATAACATTCCAATGGAAGGGAAGTGTTCTCTCTCCTCTCTCCCCTCCCTCACCTCTCATCTCCTCTCTTCCTCTCCTCTCTCCCCTCCCTCACCTCTCATCTCCTCTCCTCCTCTCCTCTCCTCTCCCCCTCTCTCACCTCTCCTCTCACCCTTTCACGATGTATAATGCTAAGTAGCTTACTGTGTGTGTGTGTGTGTGTGTGTGTGTGTGTGTGTGTGTGTGTGTGTGTGTGTGTGTGTGTGTGTGTGTGTGTGTGTGTGTGTGTGTGTGTGTGTGTGTGTTTCAGGATGTATCGAGCTGAGAAGCTGCCCCACACTAACCTGGTGTTTCTGATCACTGATGCCAAGGCCACCTGTCTGTCTTGTGACCCCAGACCACTAAGACAAGCTGAGCAACCCTGTATCCTTTGACACATACACACATACACACACACACATACAAACCTCTACATTAGACAAACGGTAACAGAAGTTCAGCAGCACTGTATCTATCTACATGTTGCTACAATTATCAACATAATACCAAGCCTGTTTATTGAAACCACATGGCTGTAGATACGAAGTACCCTCACATATAACTACATCATCCATCAGCAGGACACATGGTAGTACAGTTGTATTCATTTAGTTAGTATTACTGCTGGAGTGAAAAACTCTCATGTTTAGGCAAGTCTAAATTCATATGGAGCTATGTATCTGAATGGAACATCTGGAGCCCACGTTGGGATCACTTTGAATCACTATGTGTGTGTGTGTGTGTGTGTGTGTGTGTGTGTGTGTGTGTGTGTGTGTGTGTGTGTGTGTGTGTGTGTGTGTGTGTGTGTGTGTGTGTGTGTGTGTGTGTGTGTGTGTGTGTGTGTGTATACGAGACCTATGTGTCTGGGGATTTAGCTTCCTGCTGGTGTAACAGTAAAAGTGTCATCATCAGAGTTCAGAGAGGGGTCAAACCAGAGGCCTGTAGTTTATTACAACTCAATATGCTGATAATGAGGACTAAACACACACACACACTCACACATACAGCGAGATAAGCTATAAAATGTACACACTCCCTGTATTGCACACTATTTATCAGCAAGAGAGTCTGTCCAATCACAGTGTCATGTTCAATCATGATGAATGGAGTTGTTAAAGGGTAATACTCTGCCACAGGCAGGGTGATATGTCTGAGTTTGTAAGGGAGAGTGTTAAAGGGTAATACTCTGCCGCAGACAGGGTGATATGTCTGAGTTTGTAAGGGAGAGTGTTAAAGGGTAATACTCTGCCGCAGACAGGGTGATATGTCTGAGTTTGTAAGGGAGAGTGTTAAAGGGTAATACTCTGCCGCAGACAGGGTGATATGTCTGAGTTTGTAAGGGAGAGTGTTAAAGGGTAATACTCTGCCGCAGACAGGGTGATATGTCTGAGTTTGTAAGGGAGAGTGTTAAAGGGTAATACTCTGCCGCAGACAGGGTGATATGTCTGAGTTTGTAAGGGAGAGTGTTAAAGGGTAATACTCTGCCGCAGACAGGGTGATATGTCTGAGTTTGTAAGGGAGAGTGTTAAAGGGTAATACTCTGCCGCAGACAGGGTGATATGTCTGAGTTTGTAAGGGAGAGTGTTAAAGGGTAATACTCTGCCGCAGACAGGGTGATATGTCTGAGTTTGTAAGGGAGAGTGTTAAAGGGTAATACTCTGCCGCAGACAGGGTGATATGTCTGAGTTTGTAAGGGAGAGTGTTAAAGGGTAATACTCTGCCGCAGACAGGGTGATATGTCTGAGTTTGTAAGGGAGAGTGTTAAAGGGTAATACTCTGCCGCAGACAGGGTGATATGTCTGAGTTTGTAAGGGAGAGTGTTAAAGGGTAATACTCTGCCGCAGACAGGGTGATATGTCTGAGTTTGTAAGGGAGAGTGTTAAAGGGTAATACTCTGCCGCAGACAGGGTGATATGTCTGAGTTTGTAAGGGAGAGTGTTAAAGGGTAATACTCTGCCGCAGACAGGGTGATATGTCTGAGTTTGTAAGGGAGAGTGTTAAAGGGTAATACTCTGCCGCAGACAGGGTGATATGTCTGAGTTTGTAAGGGAGAGTGTTAAAGGGTAATACTCTGCCGCAGACAGGGTGATATGTCTGAGTTTGTAAGGGAGAGTGTTAAAGGGTAATACTCTGCCGCAGACAGGGTGATATGTCTGAGTTTGTAAGGGAGAGTGTTAAAGGTGTGAGATGTTAGAGATCTACAGTATGTTTGACCAAGACGTGTCAGTATTTAAGATCAGAGTGGGAGTATTGTACTAATAGGAGGTGTGAGTGTGTTAGTATTTCCTTAGTGTGTGTGTGTGCAGCCCAGGGTCCAGACCCCTGTGAGCTGGCTCAGAACCCCAGATACAGGAAAGGACCTGACGTGTGTTTCGACAACAACATAGACGTAAGTTCTCTTTCTCTATCTCTTGGTTTGAATGTTCTTCATTGCCTGATTGCATTAATGTGTTTATCTGGTTTACATTTTGCTCTCAGGGATCTTTTTTGTTCCATCAAATGAACTGGTTGCTTGCATGACAGGTCTTCTCATGTTCATTCTCTCATCTTTCTGACATATTTCATTAAGTTATATCATCCTGCATTATTCCACCCTTTATACTGACTTTCGTTACTGGCACTACAGTAACTGTCATTTAGTGTTTTTGCATGAAATCTTCATTCTCATCTTTTACATTTTTTTCTTTCTCCTTGTCTCTTTTTCTATTTCCAATTTCCATCCTGCATTTTGCATCTCCATTGGCTCTTGTTTGAAATGGTAGGACGAGCCCCTGTGTCCAATCAGCGGTGTCTCTGGTCTGAGTCCCGTCCCCCTCCTCCTGTTGCTGCAGGTGTTGATGCTGGGTCCAGGGTCAGTGTCCTTCAATACAAACTGAACTGAGACATGTCACTCCACCACTGTTGATAGTCAGGCCTTACACACATCAACTATTAACTGACCTGAAACCTTCCAATAATCAGACCTTACACATAGCCACTACTAGCTATGTGGTATCAATTACTACGTGGCTTCTAATACGTCCATCAAATGCATAAACACACTTGGATAATCCCAGAGCAAAAGAAAGGCATCTACCACTTGATCATGTAATTCTACACCAGGTGAAGTCATGTTGTCATGTTGATGTGGATGGAATGTGATTGATCGTGAGAAGGCTGTTACTATGAATGTGACATCATCTCCTACTCTGAAAAATATTGACATCACTCATGTAAATATTTAACATACCCCACAGTATTTCCCTTGCCTATTCTGACACACAGTCTTCATACTGCCCATAATAGACCTGTCACACACACACACAGGCCGGTAGCGATGTTTAGGCTGGCCTGGGAATGGAGGGTACAGGTATTATACAGTGGATGTAGATCCTCTTTGGAGACTGAATGTAGGACAAAGCCCTCTTCCCCAGCTGAACGATGGAAGTTCCTCTGCAGTCTATATTCCCTCTAGAGTAAACTGAGGAAGCAACAGATGGGTTTCCTACCTTTGACGATGTGCTGTACTGTACGACACACACACACACACACAAACACACAAACATACACACACACCAAGGCCAAGAGCATGCACAGATATTTACTTTACTCTACTGACTTTATTGTTGCAGTGTCATGTACATGTTTAAAGTGGCGTTTAAGTAACAAAATAAATTGACAATCAACTTTCATAACAGTTGCATACCAATAAAAAGAGACTAGCCTGCTGGCCTTACTAGGTCGATAGGAACAGTAGCCCAAGCTATTTAGGAGGGATATCACACCTGGCACAAATGATTGTCTAGTTGTGTTCTTCCTGCTGAGGGGTGCCCTATACCGGCGCCCAGAGGGGACTAGTTCAAAGTCAGGGTACAGGGGGTGACTTGGGTCTAAAATGATTTTGTGAGCCTTGCGCAGGACCCTGACCTTAAAGATCTCATCCAGGCCTGTCTGTTTATGAAGTCTATGCACATATCTTTGGTCTTATTGGTTTTGAGGACCAAGTGTGATTTGTCACAGCACTCTACAAAATAATTTAGGACCGGGCCATGGTGTTCCTCGTCATCATGCAACAGGCTGATCAAGGCAGTGTCATCAGCGAACTTAACGAGGTGTCTGTCAGAATGGGAACTAGTACAGCTATTAGTGTACAAGATGTACAGGAGTGGGGACAAAACACATCCCTGAGGAGAGCCTGTGTTGGTGTTGCGTATGTACGATCACGTGGGGACATATGTTTGACAGATATCCTGAACACTGGCATCAAACAGGAGGAGGACACACACACACACCGACATTTCAATAATGTTGCACTCTCCTGAACACAGCCTTGTAATATGTGTTTAATCTGTTATTTGCCACATAATCTGGTTTGAATTATCTCATTAGCTGCCTGTCTGATTAACGTTTGTTGTGTCCAACAGGAGGATGATTCTGACTGTGGGGGCGGGACCTCTCTAAGCCCCACCCTCTGGCCCATGTTGGGGCTCCAACTACTGCTGCTGTGGCTCCTCACTGGCTTCCGACATTCATGACCCCTACACACACACACAAATGCACACACACACACACTCACATCTCACTTAGACAGTGTTTTACATTGGACTGTTTTCTGACGCTCCATCCTCTGAACGTAATCACTGATGTGTTAACTCACTGCCAGTATGGAAGAGGAGTCACTCTCCTGTTCTCCAATCGTTCTCCAATGCCAAAGGGTGCTCTCTCTCATCGCTCACTTCTCTTCTCCACCATGTTTCAATTGCCTGAGATATTCTATTCTATTCTATGGTGCAACAGTAAGAGCTAACCAAACCCTTTAATTCTGTAGTATCTATGTATTGGTTTGAGTCTGAGGGAGGTTGAGTGGCTGTCCTTTCATGCCAACATATTATTTTTCACTGACAGCAAATGATTTGTGTATGCCTAGTTGTTTGTATTATTGTTGCTTATGATATTTATTATATGTAGAAAAAGATCATTATGAAGACAACGAACGCTGTAACTGAAATGGACAGCAAAGTTCTCAATAATCCAACTGTTCCAGGTCAACCAGCAGTGAGTAAATAGATGCAGTAGACTAGAGTAGGGTTCACTCAACAGAGAGCTGAAGAACACTAACTATGACACCAAATAAAGCTCCTTAGAGTAACGGGGATAGTTGGCCCATGAAAGAGACTCTGATAACATGTAGGGTCAAATCATACTTTAATATCGTTATGGCCATGGTACCAATCTATGACCTGAGCCAAATACTTTCTAAATACTTTTGGTGTGCTTCATTTAGCTTCACTTGCTGAGTGAGCATGGTTGTACTTTTGGGGCTATTCCATTGGTTCCATTGCACCGGGAAAGCGAAATCTAGTGCAACTCAAGTGATACATTATCTATTTATCCAGGACTTTATAGATACATATACAGTATAGCTTCATTTGATGCATCAGATTCCTAGTGCCTATGTAGCGTCAACATCCCATTCATATATCCAGAGTTAATCTTTGATGGGGAGTCATTGGAATGATGTCCCAATGTGTCCCAGTTGCACGCCGTACAGTATGCTATGTGTAGTAGTAGAGCAGGAGCAGTAGCTCAGAGATATGTTTCTTATGTTACATAACTATCTGGTATCTATCTAACCTGGGGGTCAGTCTCATTCACCTTCAGACTGCCAGACAGACTTGAACCCACCTCTGTAGAACAATGTGCTCCTGAAGTTAGTTTACTCTGGATCCCCAGACTCAGGATTTCAGCAAAGTGAAAGACAGAAAAGCTTTCCAAAAGACTACAGGAGTTTGTATCACATGCCCTGGTGAGCAGACAACTGGAGAATGATATCAGCATATACAGTATAAAGACTGTTTCTTTTCCGTCTTCTTCTACTGCTTGTTTCTTCTTTGTGTTGCTCTCTAAGTGCTGTCAACGAGACGCTGAAAGCTCGGTGTCAGAATGCTGCAATGTGACGGAATGAGTCTGTTCGATGTTGGACGCTCCTCAAACCATGGATTAGTCACTGTTTGGCCATGATGGAGAGGACCAAGGTACAGGCACTGTTACCACAGACCTGAACCACAGACAGTTTCATGTCTTACCCCACTCTTATCCCAACCTTACCAATAGTTAAGTTCACTGTAAACTACACATTACAAAAAAGCAGCACTGTAACCCTACCCCAAAATGAAGAACTAACAGCTCATGTTATGTCGTTTTTACATCAGGGCCTATCGCTGCCAGTGTTGTCCTTTCTGCCATGGCCATCGTGTGACTAACTGGTTTGGCGTTCAGGATCATGCCTGTTTATCGGAGTCGCGTGTTGACGTGTGTATAACACCAAGGACATTATGTAGCCCTGGTACAGGCATGTCCCTGGGGTAATCCTTGATTGTGCTTTAATACATGACTTACTCTTTTGTGGAACTTGACTAGCCTGATTAAATTTTGTATACATTTGTACAATAATGATATTTACTGTAAAAAAAAAAAAAGAAACTGAAAAAAGGAGATATAATGTTTATATAACATGGTGGTGATTCTTGTGCAAATATGATGTATTCACAATAAACGTATAGTATTGTTATGGTCTATTGATTAGCTGTTCGTTCAACAGGAGAGTATTTTATGGACATGCAACTTGGCACAGCAGATGGACATAAAATAACCGCTTACTGTTTGAGGTCCCCTGTTCCCACAAGTAATACTTCAATAATGATTTAATAATAGTTCATGCTGGAGAGATCAAACAGCGGGTCACAGATCAGGACAAACATGGTATTATCTTTCAGCTGTGCAGAGCAAGGTCAGGATACTGCTAAAGATGAGGTGAGGGGAGAGGACAACTCTTCCTATCTCTGCGAGAACAACAGAGAGTAGCTCACAGCCATTCCACTGTGTTAGGAGCCTTGATACAGAGTCAACTGTACTGTCGCTGACAGGTTAGTAAATAACTCATGCAGTTACATGGATGTACTGTACAGCACTGGTTTGTAATGTGCTTAATGATGAATGTCCCTGTATGCAATTCTAATCACTTATCTCTGCCACCTATCAGTGTTTGGTTTAATATCATAAGGTACTGAAAGACATGCAATGGCCATGGCTGTCTAATAGACATACAACAACAAAACTATGATAAGATGTTCTTATGCTCTCTAGCACACTGATAACAATAGGTTTTTCAAAATGCAATAATGCTCCTCGGGTTCTCTGATAGACTAATAGGGTATTATGCAACTATGACAAACCATTAGTTACAGTGAGTCTGTGGCAGAGATTTTCACTGTTATTCTTCAAGGCTTGGGATTCATTATGCCAACTTTCATTTCTATTTGTTTTCTCATAATGATAATGTGACTGTATCACTACTGGACTCCCTAACTGATGATACATCATGGTAAAGTCATAGTACAGGGGTTCTCACTGTTCTCAATGTACCATGGGACATTATTCAACCACACGCTCTAAAGGCCTGCAAACTGTGATAACACCCTTTACATAATGGGATATTTGTGGATGCAAATGTTGTATCTAAGATGCTTTTGGAGAAATATAGTGCATACGCCTTCTTTCTTTAATCAGAATGATTGTTCTAATACCTCAGTGTAATGTGATGGCAGTGCTGCTTTCTTTGCCCCACGAACACACACATACCCACACAGCATTATCGTGTACAGGTGTCCATGCAGATGAAAGACAGAGAGATGTGTACTGACATATAATGTCCCCTGTACCAGACTGTATCCCTGGATGGACCCACAAGTCCCCTCTCTCTGTGATGTCTTGACAGGGGGAGAAACCGACTTGTCCTATTTTTTGCTCTGGTCAAGCATCACGGCTCTGACAGGTCAGAGTGACTTTAGGTTTATGTTGTTGTTGTTTATCCAAAGTTATATTTGGATGAATTCAACTACTGTTCATGTGTTGAGCGTTGTGTTTGTTATACTGGGAAAGGAAAGCTCAAAAGGATCACTTTGGGCTGTACTGGCAGGTCTTGGTGTGTGTGTGAAGGGATGGTTAGCCTGGGGGGTCTGTGTGTAATGTGACTCCTTGTCTGTAGTGATGGGGCTCATAGCCTTTACCATGGCTGCTATCTTCTTACATGCCAGTGCTCAGAGTTAACAGAGACTGAGGAAGAGAGAGTGAGCGATGGAGGGGGGGGGGGGGGGGGGGCGATGAAGGTATAACCTCAACTTCAGAAATGGTCACAGGAAAAAAGCCTTTTTTTTGACTGAAATAACATTACCTTACACATAAAGAGTCAGCACACTGCTATGTGTTTCTGAGTTGTGCTATATTGAACGTGGGAACTATGATATTCAGCTAAGAGACAGACAAGCACTGTCTCTGATCAGATCACTGTGCGTTGATATAGACATTTGATCCTCATTAGTAAACTGGCCACAACCACCCTGAGGCCATAAGAAATACCATGAACCTAACCTTAACCATACGGCCATTAGACCTAGCCTGAATAAACATCTCTAATCAAGTGGCCCTAATTTAGTTGACCTCTGACCTTTATTTTAATTGGTTGTAGATTAGTTGCTCCAGTCAGAGCAGAGGGGAGGGTTTGTTCCCATAAGCTGGGTCATCATTTTTCAAAAGCTATTTTCTTGTTGTCTGTTTGTTTTAGTAAATTACAAATCTACATTTAAGTAAAACATGTCTAAATATGACTTTTCAGAATTGCCTGCTCATGAGCGTTCTCACTTACTGAGAAAACGTAATATTATAGTGCTTCCCTCATGCCCCTTTTCATGACAACACTAGCAGCCACGTAAGTGAAAGCTAGCTAACTACCATCCAGAACATTAAGCTAGCCAAGACCAACGAGTGAGTGGAGTAACAAACTGACTATACAGCCACGTGTAGTGAGTGGAGTAACAAACTGACTATACAGCCACGTGTAGTGAGTGGAGTAACAAACTGACTATACAGCCACGTGTAGTGAGTGGAGTAACAAACTGACTATACAGCCACGTGTAGTGAGTGGAGTAACAAACTGACTATACAGCCACGTGTAGTGAGTGGAGTAACAAACTGACTATACAGCCACGTGTAGTGAGTGGAGTAACAAACTGACTATACAGCCACGTGTAGTGAGTGGAGTAACAAACTGACTATACAGCCACGTGTAGTGAGTGGAGTAACAAACTGACTATACAGCCACGTGTAGTGAGTGGAGTAACAACCTGACTATACAGCCACGTGTAGTGAGTGGAGTAACAACCTGACTATACAGCCACGTGTAGTGAGTGGAGTAACAACCTGACTATACAGCCACGTGTAGTGAGTGGAGTAACAAACGTACTACACTAAACGAGTTGAATATCTTACCTGTGATGAAATGTTTCCACACACAGAGCTACATGTATCCTACGTGGACACCGGGTCCCCCAAACTTGGAACCAAAAAGGGTTCTCCTATGGAGACAGCTGAAGAACCCTTTCAGGTTCTAGATAGTATAACCCAGCATTTTGGAAGTCAATTTGGAATCAGTCAACAATAAATCCTAACATTCCCCAGTATTCCTTTGATTCTCCTGTGGGTGCTGGAATTAAAGTCAACATTCCCAACCTGACCTACAGGACCAGCGGGATGCAGAGTCCCCAGGTGTGTGTTTGTGTTTGGTTTTACTATCCTTGTGGGGACCAGAAGTCATCACAAGGATAGTAAAACAAGGAAAATTCAGACAAGTGGGGACACAAGGAAAAATTATATTTTAAACATACAGTAAGGGTTAGGTTTACAATTACGGTTAGAGTTAGAAGTAGGGTTAGCTGTTAGTGTTAGGGGTTAGGGAAAATAGGATTTTGAATAGGAATCAATTGCTTGGTCCCCACGAGGATAGTAAAACAAATGTGTGTGCGTGCACGTGTGTGTGTTGGATTCAAAGAAGTATTTCAAATGTGTTTGCGCATGCTTGTGTTTCTGTTGTCTGTGGAAAAACAGGGAACTCTCTCCAGGTGAATATTGTCAGCGGAACATGTTCCATTTAGACACTGTAATGAGTAATCTTTTGGTGGTTTAAGGTACATGGCTGCCATCAGAGTTTAGCACTCTGCCTCTGGCTACCGCCCTGTAAAGTCCCCTTAGACACCCCCCTCCCACCAAACACACACACACACACAGGATACTGAACAGAGATTCATTTTGTAGAGGGGGGTGCCAGCATGTGTAGTAGATCATTCCCAGCTGCTGGGTCCCCGCTTCTTCAGAGGGTAATCAATCTCATACGGACACACACACAGGGGCATTGCAGAGGGTTGCACTGCCAAAAGCAGGTGTGTGTGCATGACCCCACCTGAACCCTGTTTGGCATAGCGTGCGTCATGTTAACCATCAACATGCTAATTACAAATATCAGTTCTGACACAAATACACACGAACGTGGTAAAAAAACATCTTGCCCAGAAAAAGTTCTCTCTCCACCCTATCCACAGGGTGAATTAACGATGTCCACCAGACAACAGAAGTTGGTTGTCCCAGATGTATGGATGGTGACGGTACATACTCATTACAACAGGCCATGGTGAAATGAACATGAGGCAGTGTTATAGTGATAACAGTCATCCCAGTCATTAGTCACCAAAGTCCCATTTTGAGGAAACTGCAGGTATAACACCTTTATCAGCTGGCACAACAATAGTGAAACAACTCTATTTCTTTCCTC
Organism: Salvelinus namaycush; assembly: GCF_016432855.1. Classification (NCBI taxonomy): domain Eukaryota; kingdom Metazoa; phylum Chordata; class Actinopteri; order Salmoniformes; family Salmonidae; genus Salvelinus; species Salvelinus namaycush. The sequence goes on from NC_052327.1 coordinate 32,038,395, forward strand.
TTAACGTGGAATGGTCTTGTGTCTTGTATGTAGAACGTGGTCTATTCTCTCTGTGTGTGACATATGTATAGAATGGTAAAGGATGTGTGAGTTAAACCGTTATGGTTAGTGGGATATACAAAAGGACAGGGTATTCTACTCGGGGATTGTTTCACATCAACACCCATAAACACTGGCGACAAAGGACAAACACTGAATAACTGATGAGGTTTGTCTTTGGGTGTGTGTGTCTGTGTGCAGATGCGTCATGCCCATAGGAGGCACAAGGGTACATGCCCACTCAGATATGTCCTGTGTTTACATTTTCAAGATATTCAATGAATTACTTAACTTCTTTTTAAGCCCACGATTGATCATAATTATTTATGAAAGATCTGTCAGCGTTATTTTGCAGAGGTGGCACACTGACTGGATCAGGCACAGAGTACCTCTCCCTATTCTCCCTAGTAAGTGGTTCCTTCCAAGGTGCACCACGAGATATGCTAGTCAGGATGCTAGACACTCTAGTGTCACGAATCCCGTTTCCTGAGTCGTTTTTTTTTGCCTGTGTTCTGTCCTGGAGTGTTTTTTTTCGGCGTCCTGGAACGCACCCTGTCTGGTTGCCGGGCAATGTAGCCAGTTGGGAGTTCTGATTACCCGCACCTGTATCCCATCAGCTATCTGCACACCTGGTCCTGATCATCATCTCTCCTCTTCATAAGCCCGGACCTGACATCCATTCCCTGCCGGATCGTTAGCCATGAACAGTATGTTGTGCCATAGTATCAGCCTCAAGTTGGATAGAATTTGTTTTGTTGTTTTTTACGTATTGCTTGCCTTAAACTTACCTCCGTTTGTTTTGTCTTCAGTTACTCACCCGGATCATTTACCCCATTCCCGCCTGGTCGTCGGAGGATTCTGCTACCCCATTGGATCCACCTATTTACTCCCATCAACTCACCACCGCTGCCCGCTACGCCACCTGGATATATCTACCCATTCACATTCACTTGTAAATAAATACTCACCTTCTTCCTACTCTCCTTGTCCTGGTCTGCTTCTGGGTTCGATTTTGAAAGAACGTGACAGAACGATCCGGCCAAGGATGAACCCAGCGGACCTGGACTCCGTTTGCCATGCCATTACCCAGCAGGGGAAGACATTGGGACAACACAAGATGACGCTACAGGAGATAGCGGGTTCAATCCAGAACTTATCTGCTAGCTTGACACAAATCCAGGATCAGCTCAGTTTGCCGGCGATTCATTCACCACCTGTTTCACCCATCTCACCTGCCGTGTCTGGAGCGGTTTCCTTCCGTGAACCCAAGGTACCGACGCCTGATAAATATGAAGGGGATTTGGGAAGATGCCGTTCGTTTCTTATGCAGTGTGGGTTAGTGTTTGATCTGCAGCCCCATTCTTACGCCACTGACAAGGCTAGGATAGCCTTTGTTATTGAACTGCTGCGTGGAAGAGCTCTGGAATGGGCTTCAGCCGTTTGGGAACGACAGGGGACCTGCATGGCTTCATACCTGGAGTTCACGGGAGAGATGAGAAAGCTTTTTGACCATCCAGTCCGAGGTAAGGACGCAGCTAAACGTTTGTTCACTCTTCGCCAAGGAGCTCGCAGTGTGGCAGACTTTATGATCGAGTTCAGGACATTGGCTGTGGAGAGTGGTTGGAATGAGGAGTCACTACAAGCGGCTTTTTACCAGGGGTTGTCGGAGCAACTCAAGGACGAGCTGATATCCTATCCAGAGCCTAGTGACCTAGACAGCTTGGTCACTTTATCTATTCGGGTAGATAATAGAGTCCGAGAGAGAAGGAGGGAGAAGCAGTGGGGCCCATCCAATCAATCAGCAACTCGGTTACCATTCGGTTCAGGAAGTGAACCAGAACGTATTGATCGTTATTCCCCACACGGGATTAGTGGAGGGGTCTTGCCACCAGATTCTGAACCAATGCAAGTGGGGCGACACGGGCTAACTAAGGAGGAGCGCCAACGTAGACGTAAGACCAACAGCTGTTTCTACTGTGGTAGCTCGGGACATTACATCTCCGCTTGTCCACAGCGCCCGTTAAACTGCCCGGCTCGCTAGTTTTGGGAGGAATTTTAGCGAGCCAGTTTCAATCTCTCAAGGATCCTGTCAGACCCCGTTTTCCTGCGACCCTTATGAATAAGGATCAGAGCTTAGAGATGAACGCTCTTATCGATTCAGGTGCCGATGGCAGCTTTATTGATGCCGACTTGGTGGAACAGCTGGGGCTTTCCAAGGAGCAATTGCCGGAAGCCATTGAAGCAACCACTCTGAACGGCAGTAGTCTGGCACGGATCACTATGAGGACTGAACCGGTTAAGATGTTGGTGTCGGGGAATCATTCAGAGTTTATCTCCTTCTTCATTCTGTCCTCGCCCCATGTTCATCTGGTTCTTGGTTACCCCTGGCTGAAGGAACACAATCCCTCGTTTGATTGGGTGACGGGTAAGGTAACTAGTTGGAGCATTGAGTGTCATGCTAACTGCCTTAGGACTGCCTGTTCTCCTGCTGTTTCCAGTCAGGTCAGTGACTCTGCTCCTCCTGATTTGTCCCTGGTTCCAGAAACATATCACGAGTTGGGTGAAGTATTCAGTAAACAGAAGGCTCTGTCCCTTCCTCCCCACTGACCTTATGACTGTGCGATTAATCTGTTTCCTGGAGCTGCCTTTCCCAAGGGACGGTTATACAGTATCTCTCGACCTGAACGTGAGGCCTTGGAGACCTACATCAAGGAGTCTCTAGCTGCAGGTCTCATTCGGCCCTCGTCATCACCTCTGGGAGCAGGATTTTTTTTTGTGAGCAAGAAGGATGGCTCTCTTCGACCGTGTATTGATTATCGGGGTTTGAATGATATTACGGTCAAGAACAAGTATCCCCTGCCCTTGATGAGCTCGGCTTTCGATTCCTTACAGGGTGCTACGGTTTTTACGAAGCTTGATTTACGTAATGCTTATCATTTGGTTCGGATCAAAGAGGGGGACGAGTGGTTGACTGGGTTCAATACTCCGATGGGACATTTTGAGTACCAGGTGATGCCGTTTGGACTGACCAACGCTCCTGCTGTGTTCCAAAGTATGGTGAATGACGTTCTGAGAGATATGATTGGTATTTTTGTGTTCGTTTACCTGGATGATATCCTCATCTTCTCGAAGGAGCTTTCTAGCCACGTTCTGCATGTCAAGCAGGTCCTGCAGCGGTTATTGGAGAACCGTCTGTTCGTGAAGGCTGAGAAGTGTGATTTTCACGCCCACACGACGTCCTTCCTCGGGTACATCATATCCAGGGGAGAGATCAAGATGGACCAAGAGAAGGTTCGGGCGGTTCGGGATTGGGTCCAGCCCGGTACAAGATTGCAGCTCCAGAGATTCCTGGGGTTTGCGAATTTTTATCGGAGGTTTATCCGTGATTACAGCCGGGTGGCCGCCCCTTTAACTGTACTGACGTCTTGCACCAGAAAGTTCTGTTGGTCTCCTGAGGCAGACCGGGCATTTCTAGATTTGAAGAGCCGATTCACCAACGCCCCGATTCTCTCTCAACCTGACACTTCCCGTCAGTTCGTTGTGGAGGTGGATGCGTCTGATGTGGGGGTGGGCGCCATCCTGTCCCAGCGTAGCTCCACTGACGGTAAACTCCATCCCTGCGCCTTCTACTCTTGTCGTCTTTCTCCAGCTGAAAGAAACTACGATGTGGGTAACCGGGAGCTTCTCGCTGTGAAGCTTGCCTTGGAGGAGTGGCGTCACTGGTTGGAGGGAGCGGAGCAACCGTTTGTGGTCTGGACTGACCACAAGAATCTGGCTTACGTGCAATCGGCTAAACGTCTCAACTCCCGTCAGGCCCGGTGGGCTTTGTTTTTTGGACGCTTCAATTTTTCCCTGACGTTCCGACCTGGGTCGAAGAACGGGAAGGCGGACGCCCTGTCCCGGATGTTCTCCAAGACGGAGGAGAGTGGGGCCAAGACTGAGACGATTCTTCCCCAGAACGTTGTCGTGGGAGCCGTTACATGGAGGATTGAGGAGGATGTGTTGGCAGCCCTTCGGACACAGCCCGGGCCCGGTAACGGTCCACCCGGTCGGTTGTTCGTGCCTGAGTCGGTTCGTTCTGCTGTCCTTCAGTGGTCCCACGCCAGCAAGATAGCTTGTCACCCTGGCGTTGCTCGGACTATGGCGCTACTGCGCAGACGATTTTGGTGGCCTGCCATGGGAGAAGATACCCGGAGGTTTGTTGCCGCTTGTCCTGTTTGTGCGCAGAATAAGAGTACCAATCGGGCCAGCTCTGGGCTTCTTCACCCCCTACCTATTCCCCGGCGACCTTGGTCGCATCTGGCCCTGGATTTTGTCACGGGGTTGCCCTCTTCTGTTGGTAACACGGTTATTCTGACCATTGTGGATAGACTCAGCAAGTTTGCCCACTTTGTTCCCCTCTCCAAGCTGCCTTCTGCCACTGAGACGTCCGAGATCCTGGTTAGGGAGGTGTTCAGGGTCCACGGGTTGCCCTGTGACATTGTTTCTGACCGTGGTCCTCAGTTTACCTCTGCTGTCTGGAAATCCTTCTGTTTGGCCATTGGAGCTACAGTCAGTCTCACATCTGGATTTCACCCCCAATCTAATGGTCAGGCGGAGAGAGCCAACCAGAAGATGGAGTCCACGCTGCGCTGTCTTGTTTCCTCTGATCCCACCTCTTGGTCCTCTCAATTACCCTGGGTCGAGTATGCTCATAATACTCTCCCTTCATCTGCCACTGGGATGTCTCCCTTCCAGTGCCTGTACGGTTACCAACCTCCCTTGTTTCCTTCTCAGGAGCGGGATCTCTCGGTTCCTTCTGTCCAGACCCACATTCGTCGTTGCCACCGCACCTGGCATCGGGCCAGGAAGGCCCTCCTTAAGGTTTCTGACCGGTATCAGATCCAGGCGAATCGTCGCCGTATTCCTGCCCCCGCTTATACCGTCGGAGATAGGGTTTGGTTGGCTACACGGGATCTTCCTCTACGGACTGAGTCGAGGAAACTGTCACCGAAGTTCATTGGTCCGTTTGTAGTGGAGAGGATCATTAATCCTGTTGTGGTCCGACTCAAGTTGCCTGCTACACTAAGAGTACATCCCACCTTTCATGTCTCCTGCCTCAAGCCGGTTCTCCTCAGTCCTCTGTTGCCCCCTCCTCCTCGTCCTCCTCCTCCTCGGATGATCGGAGGTGGTCCTGTCTACACGGTGCGCCGCATCATGGACTCCAGACGGCGGGGTCGAGGGTACCAGTATTTAGTGGATTGGGAAGGATATGGTCCTGAGGAGAGGAGTTGGATTCCTCGGCGTCAGATCCTTGACGATGACCTGCTTCGTGACTTTTACCGCCTCCACCCTGGCGCTCCGGGTAGTCCGCCCGGTGGCGTTCGTCGGAGGGGGGGTACTGTCACGAATCCCGTTTCCTGAGTCGGTTTTTTGCCTGTGTTCTGTCCTGGAGTGTTTTTTTTTGGCGTCCTGGAACGCACCCTGTCTGGTTGCCGGGCAATGTAGCCAGTTGGGAGTTCTGATTACCCGCACCTGTATCCCATCAGCTATCTGCACACCTGGTCCTGATCATCATCTCTCCTCTTCATAAGCCCGGACCTGACATCCATTCCCTGCCGGATCGTTAGCCATGAACAGTATGTTGTGCCATAGTATCAGCCTCAAGTTGGATAGAATTTGTTTTGTTGTTTTTTACGTATTGCTTGCCTTAAACTTACCTCCGTTTGTTTTGTCTTCAGTTACTCACCCGGATCATTTACCCCATTCCCGCCTGGTCGTCGGAGGATTCTGCTACCCCATTGGATCCACCTATTTACTCCCATCAACTCACCACCGCTGCCCGCTACGCCACCTGGATATATCTACCCATTCACATTCACTTGTAAATAAATACTCACCTTCTTCCTACTCTCCTTGTCCTGGTCTGCTTCTGGGTTCGATTTTGAAAGAACGTGACATCTAGTGCATGCAGACAGTATTGTCAGTGGAGGAGGAGCGTGAGTGTAGAGTGACACACAGTGTTGACTTGATTTTAGCTGCCGATGAAGGGAATAAATACCACAAAGTTTTGTTTCTCTGCAATACTAGCGACCTAACAATTTTATTAAGTTGGCTATAGCTTGCCAGCTGGAAAGGTTCCCATTCTCCCGACCTCATAACTAGCTACCAAGCCATTTCAGCCATTCAGTCAAGTTAGAGTAGCTTGTCTAACTACCTTAGCTGGCATGCATACTTTAGAAAAGCAAAGGTTTTCTGAACACAACACCAAATATATTCCCTAGTTAACTCTGTGTGTTCATATTCTCTCAGTTTTAGGTCTCGCAGGCTTGTCCAACACATACTAATGACACAGAAATGAATTATAATACTGTAAAAGGCCCTTAGTTGAAACTAAAAGGTTGTATTCTATACCCATTTGAGAGAAACACGTTTTTACTTTGTTTGATAAGATTATAGTTTTTCTCAGGGGACCCCATTTCAATTCCGAGTTTGGGAACCACTGACATTTGCAGAAAAATATATTTTCGACATAATTTGTCATAATGATAAAACTGTTCCATCCTCAAGTACATCATGCCCCCTCTAAAATAATGGGTTCATGACGCCCCTGTCTGCGTGTGTGTCTGTGCATGCACATATGCATGCGTGCATGTGTGTGTGTGTATCTGGTGGATTGAAAAGGAGCTGCTGTATATCATTAGGGAGTGTGTGTGTGTCTGGCAACAGTTAAAAGTCTAAGGGCCTTGGTTTACAGACTGGAAGGAGGTTTGACAATGTATATAATGTAGTAGTTTAATTTATAGTTAGCTACAGAACAACACACCATGTTTATGTAGCAAAAGAATGCGTGTGTGTGTGTGTGTGTGTGTGTGTGTGTGTGGACTGTGCCTGTCAGCACGTTTTAATTAGCAGTGGTGGTCTGACAGGATGTGTGTGTGTTTGTTTACAACAGGATCGTGTGACACTGTGTCTGTGTTTACAGCCTCTAAACAAACACACACACACACACAGCAGGACACAGGAATATGTTTGTAAAAGGATGTTTTTATTTCCTTTACCCCCAATTAGAGGCACATATCTGAGATCCACTCCCCAAACCCCTCTTCCTTCAGAATCACCCAGTCTAGGCTAGTGGCAAGGCTTCCACATTTTTTAAATGTGTTTTCTTCACATCTCTAATGCCTCCTTTTTATGACATATTTTGCTGCAAAATTGGTTACATTTATAGATATTGTGACGCACCCCAAAACCAGCAGTTGGGGTTGGCTGATATGAAAATGGGGTCACAGGAGAATTTCCAAAACCCTGAAGAAAAATAATATATACAAATACAGAAATATTATAATGTTGTCTTTGTATCTCAAAATCATTGTAATGTGCTTAACCTTAAAAATATAAATTAAAATGATTAAAATCTCAGGGATAAAATTCAACCAGAGAGCGCCCTTAGATCATGGGAAAAGGCTGCACTTGACCTTTGCACTTGAATCATTCCCACTGTGAATGGCTAGACCCGCTACGCTATGAAACCATACACTATTGCAGAGACGCTGATACTACCTTCCACAATTGATATGGTGAAAACAATGTGTGGGGAGGCAGAGGCATAGAAACTTACAACAATACCTTTGTCAGATAACACTGTTAAACGACAAAAACACTGACTCAAATTCCACAGCTTATGCTCTCCAAATGGACGTTAGCTGTGAAGGCCGACATGCCCATGCATTGACTTATGTTCGCTATACATGTCAGAGGATGCTATTCACGAGGACATATCGTTCTGGCTTCCTGAGCATAAAACGGCATATGGGATGTTCAGTGTGCTGCCTGGCTAAAGTGACGAAAAACAGATTCCACATGGGATCGAATGGTGGGCTTTTGCACCGATGGGGCTCCATCTATCACGGGACGGCGGGCAGGCCAAAGGGACTCAAAGGGAATACCCTTCCGTCTCCCTCTGAGCATTAATGCTGCGTTCAAAACAACTGGGAACTCGGGAACCTCTGACTTTAGATTTCAGTGCGTTCAAGACAACTGGGAACTTGGAACTGGGAACTCGGGAACCTCTGACTTTAGATTTCAGTGCGTTCAAGACAACTGGGAACTTGGAACTGGGAACTCGGGAACCTCTGACTTTAGATTTCAGTGCGTTCAAGACAACTGGGAACTTGGAACTGGGAACTCGGGAACCTCTGACTTTAGATTTCAGTGCGTTCAAGATAACTGGGAACTTGGAACTGGGAACTCATAAAGAAACGACCTCCTACTGGGATGTTGTTTTTTGAACAGTCATCCGACTCGGAATTACAGCTCGGGAACTTGGGCCTCTTTCTAGAGCTCTGACTTTCCGACCTGAAGTTCACAGACGTCATGATTTGACCTCGTATTTTTACGAGTTCCCAGTTGTCTTGAAATCACCATAAAATTCATGGTAGGCTACCCTTCACCAGCTCATATCTGGTGAAGGGAAGCCCAGGGGTCCTTGGCCAAAAAAGTTTGGTAACCCCTGCCCGACACTCAAACAGTGCAGAATAATTGCAGGCTGGAGGGGGATGGGCCACTTAAACTAATGTAATCCTATATCGCAAGCTCTAATAGACAACTTCCAAGTCAAATGTGCTCTCATTCAGTGCTGTATGGTCCCGCCTGACAAAAATACATAAAGTTACACATGTATTTTAATGTTGTGGTTATTGTAATCGGCTCTAAGGAAAACAAGTGGGCTCAGACATCGAAATTACATTTTTGGGGTCCAAGACTCCTTGAAGGATTTTGTATCTTCACCCCTTACTCTTGCAATTTAGTCAGCGGGTCTACCACAGATTATCTTTGGGGCCAGCCTGGATTTGGCCTCAAATCCAATATGACATCAAAAATCCAATATGGCTGCCATAATACCATTTGTGGAGCTTAAATCACGTGTAAATATACATTTTGTAAATGAGGCATATATATTTTTTAAATTGTATACAACACTCATGCCCATAAAGACTGTTGTGGTGTAATTTTTTGGGGGATTCTGCTTCAAATATGGCCAACTGAATTTACTCGTTCGCCTACAAATAAACTGCCCTGGTTTCATTTGTGTTTCATTGAATTATTCTGTCTTTAAAAGGGTTTCATAAGGCTCTTGTTATAACTAGGACTATGAGTGTGTTTGAATAGCTGAAGCCAACTAGCTTTTCAATGTGTGTTCAGGTTTTTCACGACACAAGCACATAGCCACTGGGTACAGACGTCAGTTCAACATCTAGTTTTGATTTACATTTGGTTGAGTTGTCAAATAACGTGAATTCAACGTGAAATCAACAACAAAAATGTAATATCATTGGATTTAGGTTAAAATCTGGGTGAGAAATAGGGCTTCACTGCATCGCAGTGCTAGAGGTGTCACGACAGACCCGGGATTGATCCCAGGCTGTATCGCAGCCGGCTGTGACCAGGAGATCCATGAGGCGGTGCACAATTGTCCCAGCGTCATCCGGGTTAGGGGAGGGTTTGACCGGCCGAGATTTCCGCTCTAACTACTACTGTGGCAGTCCGTGGTCATGCATGCCTACTTCGGTCGCCAGTTGTACAGTGTTTCCTCTGACACATTGGTGCGGCTGGCTTCTGAGTTAAGTGAGCAGTGCGGTGTGGCAGGGCCATGTTTCGGGGGAGCAAGGCTCTTGACCTTTGACTCTCCCGTGTCCGTACGAAAGTTGCAGCGATGGGACAAGACTGTAACTACCAATTGGGGAGAAGGGAAAAAAATACTTGCGTTGATGACTTTTGCAGCGGCAAGGACAGATTCCATTTCAGGCACTCGAGACTCATTGACTAACTGGAATGTTAGGGGATAATCCAGTGGTAGAATGATTGGTTGTCTGGTAGTGAAGGAGAGTCCGTGAAAGGACTGTCACAAACAGATCTGCCCTAAGATATTTTCAACACCTAATTGACCTAAGTGTTTTTTTTATATTGAATGTGGCAAAAAGTCATGCAGTCCTACATATTCATTTACAGTGCCTTCAGAAAGTATTCACACCACTTGACTTTTTATAAAACTGGTTATATTTATATTTTGTGTCACTGGCCTACACACAATACCCCATAATGTCAAAGTGGAATTATGTTTTTAGAAATGTTTGCAAATTAATAAAAAATGAATAGCTGAAATGTCTTGATTCAATAAGTATTCAGTTCAGGATAAAAAAATGTGCTTAGCAAGTCACATAAGTTGCATGAACTCCCTTTGTGTTCAATAAGTGTTAAATGTGATTTTTTTATGACTACCTTGTCTCTGTACCCCCACACATAAAATTATCTGTAAGGTCCCTCAGTCAAGCAAGGAATTTCAAACATCGATTCAACCAGGAAGACTAAGGAGGTTTTCCAATGGCTTGCAAAGAAGAGAACCTATTGGTAGATGGAAAATAATTTAAATAAAGCAGACATTTAATATCTCTTTGAGCATGGTTAAGTTAGTAATTACACTTTGGATGGTGTATCAATACACCCAGTCACTACAAAGATACAGGTATTCTGCCTAACTCCGTAGCCGGAGAGGTAGAAAACTGCTCAGGGATTTAACCATGAGGCCGATGGTGTCTTTAAAACAGTTACAGAGTTTAATGGATGTGATAGGAGAAAAGGAGGATAGATCAACAACATTGTAGTTACTCCAAAATACTATCCCAAATGACCGAGTGAAAAGGAAGCCTGTACAGAATAAAAAATATTCTAAAACATGCATCCTGTTTTGAATAAGGCAATAAAGTAAAACTGCACAAAATGTGGCAAAGAAACTGTCACGAACTTCGAAAGTGAGGAGACCAAGTCGCAGCGTGATTATAATACATCTTCCTTTAATAAAAGATGAATACTGAACAAACTATACAAAATAACAAAAACGAACGTGACCACTATAAGAAACGAGTGCAGACATGCAACATCACATAGACAATAACCCACAAAACCAAACTGACGGTCGTCGCTGGAGGCTCCGTACTGGAGGGCATCGCTGGAGGCTCCGGACTGGAGGGCGTCGCTGGAGGCTCCGGACTGGAGGGCGTCTCTGGAGGCTCCGTACTGGCAGCCTTTGTTAGAGGCTTCGTGCCATGACTCCTCACTGGAGGCTTCGTGCCATGGATCATCACTGGAGGCTTCGTACCATGGATCATCACTGGAGGCTTCGTGCCATGGATCATCACTGGAGGCTTCGTGCCATGGATCATCACTGGAGGCTTCGTGCCATGGATCATCACTGGAGGCTTCGTGCCATGGATCATCACTGGAGGCTTCGTGCCATGGATCATCACTGGAGGCTTCTTGCCATGGATCATCACTGGAGGCTTCTTGCCATGGATCATCACTGGAGGCTTCGTGCCATGGATCATCACTGGAGGCTTCGTGCCATGGATCATCACTGGAGGCTTCTTGCCATGGATCATCACTGGAGGTCCCGGCTGGGGACACGCACCTCATGGCGAGTGCGAAGAGCAGGAACAGGGCATACTGGACCCTGGAGGCGCACTGGAGGCCTGGTGCATGGTGCCGGAACTGGTGGTACCGGGCTGGGGACACGCAACTCAGAGCGAGTGCGGGGAGGAGGAACAGGGCGTACTGGACCGTGGAGACGCATTGGAGATCAAGAACATAGAGCTGGCTCAATATGTCCTGGCTGGATGCCCATTCTAGCCCGGCAAACACGAGGAGCTGGAATAGAGCGCACCGGGATAAGAATGCGAACTGGAGACACGGTGCCTGACCAGTTACACGCTCCCCACAGTAAGCACGAGGAGTTGGCTCAGATCTCCTACCTGACTCAGCCAAACTCCTCGTGTTCCCCCCAAAACAAATCTTGGGGCTGCCTCTCGGGCTTCCGTGCTAGCCGTGTACCTACATATCGTTGCCGTTCCTCTATTCTCCGGTATTTTTTCTCGTAGTATCGCCGTTCCTCCTGCGCTGTTTCCACCTGCTTTCATGGCAAGGTTTTGTCCCCTGCCATTACGTCCTCCCAGGTCCAGGATGTCCTCCACTCATTTTTCTCCCGGGTCCATGATGTCCACTCCTCTTTATCACGCTGCTTGGTCCTTTTATGGTGGGTTATTCTGTCACGAACGTCATAGTGAGGAGACCAAGGCGCAGCGTGATTATAATACATCTTCCTTTAATAAAGATGAATACTGAACAAACTATACAAAATAACAAAAACGAACGTGACCACTATAAGAAACGAGTGCAGACATGCAACATCACATAGACAATAACCCACAAAACCAAAATGGAAATGGCAACCTAAATAGGATCCCCAATCAGAGACAACGATAAACAGCTGTCTCTGATTGGGAACCAATTTAGGCCACCATAGACCTATATTACCTAGACAATACCAAAACCCCATAGAAATACAAAAAAAACCTAGAATAGACAAAAATACATATGCCACCCTTGTCACACCCTGACCTAACCAAAATAATAAAGAAAACAAAGATAACTAACACTTAAAAAGATGAGAGAGGCCTGTAATTTTCATCATAGGTACACTTCAACTATGACAGACAAAATGAGAAAAAAAATCCAGAAAATCACATTGTAGGATTTTTAATGAATTTATTTGCAAATTATGGTGGAAAATAAGTATTTGGTCACCTACAAACAAGCAAGATTTCTGGCTCTCACAGACCTGTAACTTCTTCTTTAAGAGGCTCCTCTGTCCTCCACTCGTTACCTGTATTAATGGCACCTGTTTGAACTTGTTATCAGTATAAAAGACACCTTTTATAAGGGGAGGCTTGCAAGCCGAAGAACACCATCCCAACCGTGAAGCATGGGAGTGGCAGCATCATGTTGTGGAGGTGCTTTGCTGCAGGAGGGACTGGTGCACTTCACAAAATAGATGGCATCATGAGGTAAGAAAAGTATGTGGATATATTGAAGCAACCAGTCAGGAAGTTAAAGCTTGGTTGCAAATGGGTCTTCCAAATGGACATTGACCCCAAGCATACTTCCAAAGTTGTGGCAAAATGGCTTAAGGACAACAAAGTAAAGGTATTGGAGTGGCCATCACAAAGCCATGACCTCAATCCCATAGAAAATGTGTGGGCAGAACTGAAAACGCATGTGCGAGCAAGGAGGCCTACAAATCTGACTCAGTTACACCAGCTCTGTCAGGAGGAATGGGCCAAAATTCACCCAACTTATTGTGTGAAGCTTATGGAAGGCTACCCGACCCAAGTTAAACAATTTAAAGGCAATGCTACCAAATACTAATTGAGTGTATGTAAACTTCTGACCCATTGGGAATGTGATGAACAAAATAAAAGCTGAAATAAATCATTTTCTCTACTATTATTCTGACATTTCACATTCTTAAAATAAAGTGGTGATCCTAACTGACCTAAGATAGGGGATTTTTCCTTGGATTAAATGTCAGGAATTGTGAAAAACTGAGTTTAAATGTATTTGGCTAAGGTGTATGTAAACTTCTGACTTCAACTGTATATATTTATTACCTTTTTCACAGTTTTCATGATTTACAATTTCAGACAAGGCAATGGCAAGTCAAAACCAAGGTCCTAACAACTCATGCCTCCATTCAGTCTTAAATGGTTCCAGTGGTATGTAACAGTGAGCTAGCTACTAAACTCAGCAAAAATAGAAACGTCCCATTTTCAAGACCCTGTCTTTCAAAGATAATTTGTAAAAATCCAAATAACGTCACAGATCTTCATTGTAAAGGGTTTAAACACTGTTTCCCATGCTTGTTCAATGAACCATAAACAATTTATGAACATGCACCTGTGGAACGGTCGTTAAGACACTAACAGTTTACAGACGGCAGGCAGTTAAGGTCACAGTTATGAAAACTTAGGACACTAAAGAGGCCTTTCTACTGACTCTGAAAAACACCAAAAGAAAGATGCCCAGGGTCCCTGCTCATCTGCGTGAACGTGCCTTAGGCATGCTGCAAGGAGGCATGAGGACTGCAGATGTGGCCAGGGCAATAAATTGCAATGTCCGTACTGTGAGACACCTAAGACAGTGCTACAGGGAGACAGGACGGACAGCTGATCGCAGTGGCAGACCACGTGTAACAACACCTGCACAGGACCGGTACATCCGAACATCACACCTGAGGGAAAGGATGGCAACAACAACTGCCCAAGTTACACCAGGAACGCACAATCCCTCCATCAGTGCTCGGACTGTCCGCAATAAGCTGAGAGAGGCTGTACTGAGGGCTTGTAGGCCTGTTGTAAGGCAGGTCCTCACCAGACATCACCGGCAACAACGTCGCCTATGGGCACAAACCCACCATTGCTGGACCAGACAGGACTGGCAAAAAGTGCTCTTCACTGACGAGTCTCGGTTTTGTCTAACCGGGGGTGATGGTCGTATTTACGTTTATCGTCGAAGGAATAAGCGTTACACCGAGGCCTGTACTCTGGAGCGGGGTTCGATTTGGAGGTGGAGGGTCCGTCATGGTCTGGGGCGGTGTGTCACAGCATCATCGGACTGAGCTTGTTGTCATTGCAGGCAATCTCAACGCTGTGCGTTACAGGGAAGACATCCTCCTCCCTCATGTGGTACCCTTCCTGCAGGCTCATCCTGACATGACCCTCCAGCATGACAATGCCACCAGCCATACTGCTCGTTCTGTGCGTGATTTCCTGCATGACAGGGATGTGACTGTTCTGACATTGCCAGCGAAGAGCCAGGATCTCAATCCCATTGTGTCCCTTTGTTCAGGGACACATTATTACAGTTCTGTTAGTCACGTCTGTGGAACTTGTTCAGTTTATGTCTCAGTTGTTGAATCTTGTTATGTTCATACAAATATTTACACATGTTAAGTTTGCTGAAAATAAACGCAGTTGACAGTGAGAGGACGTTTCTTTTTTGCTGAGTTTAGAACTCTAATCTTAGTCTAATTTCAAAACACAAACACGTCTATATCAGATCGTTATAGAGGACTAATGGAGATTTTCGCAAACCATAACATCTGAATGATCTCAACACATCTGCTGCTACAGTAGTTACGTGTGTGTGTGTGGTTATGAGAGTTTAAGACCCTGATTCATTGGTATGGATGGTTTACTATCAAAGAGCATGACTGGTTTATAATAATAATACAAAACCTCATATTAGTCATCTGCAGAGAGAGAGAGAATAGAGAGAGAGAGAGACATGGAGATGCATAGAATGTGTGTGTGTGTGTGTGTGCATTTAGGGGCGATGACATGATGAGGGGGTGATGACGTGATGAGATTCCCCATGTCCCAGGAGATATGGAAGAGAGGAGGTTTAGGATGCTGTGTGTCCTCCATGAAGACAGACTTGTTTGTAAAAGCTGAGATAAATCCTGACACTCCGGCTCATGGGTCTGATGCTGTCATCAGGGGAACTTTTCCACTAATTAATACCTAATGATTTTCGTCATAACTTTTTCACTGAGATATAAACTGAGTATACAAAACATTTGGAACACTTTTACCTAATATTGAGTTACATCCCGTTTTGCCCCTTTAGAACAGCCTCAATTCGTCGGGGCATGAACTCTACAGGGACACTGGCCCATGTTGACTCCAATGCTTCCCACAGTTGTGTCGAGTTGGCTGGATGTCCTTGGGTGGAAGGACCATTCTTGATACACATGGGGAATTGTTGAGCGTGAAAAACCTAGCAGCATTGTATTTCTTGACATACTCAACTTCTACCATACCCCGTTCAAATGCACTTAAATATTTTGTCTTGCCAATTCACCTTCTGAATGGCACACGTACATGATCCATCTCTCAAAGTAAAAAAACATATTCTTTAACCTGTGTCCTCCCCTTCATCTACACTGATTGAAGTGGATTTAACAGTTGACAATAATAGGGGTTCATAGCTTTCACCTGGATTTACACGGTCAGTCTATGTCATGGAAAGAGCAGGTGTTCCTAATGTTTTGTACACTCAGTGTACCTTCACTACTCAATGTGTTGTTAAACAGTGAGTGAGTGTAGTAGAGGAATAAAGTGGGAGGAGAGCGCTGAGAGGGAGAGAGAGAGAGATCCATAGTGTGTTTCTACTAAGAGGCATCTGTGCTGTGGCTGAGTGAACAACCCCAGTACCTCCGTCCCGCTGTCTGGACCTTGTCAACGAACGACAACCCCAGTACCTCCGTCCCGCTGTCTGGACCTTGTCAACGAACGACAACCCCAGTACCTCCGTCCCGCTGTCTGGACCTTGTCAACGAACGACAACCCCAGTACCTCCGTCCCGCTGTCTGGACCTTGTCAACGAACAACAACCCCAGTACCAACGTCCCGCTGTCTGGACCTTGTCAACGAACGACAACCCCAGTACCTCCGTCCCGCTGTCTGGACCTTGTCAACGACGACAACACCGTTATTATTATTGGGATATCAATAATCGTTTACATCGGGAACAGCCTTTGCAGCAACTATGTGGATTTACAACATTATTTTTCCTCTCTTAATCGTCCGTTTTTCAGGTAAGTTTGGGAGACAATCGCCAGGGCATTTCAGACTTTATGGTTGTAGGCTAATTGAGATTCAGCAGTTTGTTGTTTAACTTTTATCCTCTCCCTCTCCTCACCTGGCACGTTGCAAAATCTTATTTTACGTAATGTCGAATGGTGGATGTGATTTTCTACAAAACAACACATCATAATAACCTGTTTAAATATGTTACCTTTCAAGTTAGCTTGGCAAGTTTAAACTGTAAAAAAATAAAATTCCGCACAGCTTTCTGTGAGGAATATAGAAACTTTAGAGCCCATCTGTAGACGTTCTGTGATGGTTCTACAAAAACTTGCGTAACATCATTTTTTAAAGCCAATTAAGAGAAGAACCTGTGCGTTTTATGTAAAACTATGTGTATCGAGCTGAAGCGCGAAACGTAACTCTCTCCGCTCTCATGTCTCTATTCCGCTTGATGTGTTGGTGTAAATAGGCTAAATTCATACTCGTTTCACTCAGAGTAAACAGTCATTCTAAAGCTTCTAGACGAGTCTGACGTGAACTCACTGATCCCAACCAGCTTTCACTATTTAGAAAGAAAGTAATGTTTGCTATAGGCTATTGATACTACTTGTATAGGTATTCTTCCATATTGTGGCTCTTATTAGGCCAAACATGTATACACTTTTTTCTCCGTTACTTTTATTGAGGAGGAGAATACTGGAGTATTAAGACTAAACAGAGATATAGCCTGACTGTCTGCTACTGGGCTGTTTATGTGTGAGTCAACACTGCATTGTGTGTGTGTGTGTGTGTGTGTGTGTGTGTGTGTGGGGGGGGGGGGGGGGGGGGGTGTTAACCACAGCATTGTGTGTGTGTAGTGTGTGTGTGTGTGGGGGGGGGGGGGGGGGGGGGGTTAACCACAGCATTGAGTGGATGTGGAACAACATGAGCGTATCAGTCCCTGCTGGAGAGGAAGGGGTGGAAAGAAAATGTGTGCATGCATGTGTGAGAGAAAGAGAGAGAAAGCGGAAGGGTAGGGGGTAGGTAAGTGTGTCCCAGCTGAAACGGAGGAGAGGAGAAGAAAGAGTTATCTGTCCGTCCGTGAGTATGTCAGTAAGGGGACAAGGAGTGATGAGTGTGCATCCCATTAAGACATTCATATTAATGAGGGTAAAACCATGCTAATTTAAACATCATGATGCTGCTGGGTTTGTCTCAGTCCTGATGGGAACTTCAATACAGCCTCACTGGCCAGGGGCTGGACACTGCATTCAACACCTTCATTTCATACTGTGTGTGTGTTAGAGTGCAGGAGGAATGCATTACAGGACTACCAGAGGAGTGATGGCGTGAGATTGGTCCAACTGCCTGACTCTGCCCTCCATACCAAAAGCAGGAAGTTGAGCATTGTGAAGTGTGCCCGTGGTTGCAGCCGCAACAAGATACTGCTCTTCACTTGCAGGTAGGTGTGGTGCATCTGTGACCAACTCCTGGGTATAGCAACAATTTCTGCGCCTGCAGCTTCACATGCTGTGTGTCTATGACCATGTTTACATGCAAACCAATATCCCGGTATTATTCGGGATACTGAAGTATTCTGTTTTTGAGTTGATGCAAATAAACCTATCCCGTTTACAATAATCCAAAACAGTTTGTGTCCCGGTTATGAGAAACCCGGACAAATGCCTGGGATAGGCTGATCTAAGATGGGATAGTGTGGGATGTAAACATCTTATCCTGTTTACTGTTGTTTTAGTTTAACATATCATGTGTGTTGTGTGATGATGTTTTATCTGATTGTCAAACCACATCAAAAAGTATGCTACCCACACAGTTTTATTCCCCATAATAATTCCATAATAATTTAGCCTACTATAATTAATTTCCTATAATTTACTACTAGCAACTTTCAACTTTCAGCAAGTTTCTGCTTATAATTTCCGACATTTGGTAGGTAATTTGTTTGTCAAATATAGTTTGAAACATGGTACTTCTCTTCAGTCTTAACTTGTTGCCCCAGAAGACTAAATAAAGTAGTGCTCACCGGTAACAGTGGCGGTAGGTGCTGTTTAAGATGAGGGAGGACGATTATTTTTTAATGAGCATGGCCTTATTTCTATTACAGCATATTGGATGACTGTCATTCATATTCCATTCACCCAGTTCAATGTAACATCAATAGGTTCAGGCTACTGCACGGTACTAACATACTATACCCATCATGAGGTTGCTACAACCTAGCCTATGAATGAAAGTTTACAATGTAGGTGCACAGGTCAAGAGAAATTGAGTAATCAAGGTGACAGACATTGACACATTAAATACCGCATAGCACCATCTTGCCTGCATCTAGCTGATCTAGTGTGTAATCATTAGTCCAACAGTTGCAAACGAGAGTTTCTATTGGACAGATTCAGGTATGTTTATCCCTGTTTTGTTCAGTTTGCTTCCATTTAAGAAATGTTTTTCAACAGAATTTGCAATATGAATACACCCCTGATCACACGCAATCACAGTTCACTTTCATAGCAGACAGATCGTTTCATAAATCCTTCTCTCATCTACGCACTCTCCTCCTCTCACCTTTTCCCTTCGCTTGTGGACTCCAGTGCACAATACATTACCTTTCCAAGCCAAACCTTAATTTCATAACCGCTAACAACTACACACAGCCTACATACATCATTGTCACCATTTTAGCTAATGTCAAGGCAACAACATAGCTACTAGAACTAACACGTTAGTAAACCCGCTACAATCATGCAGTAGGAAAATTGCAATTGGCTCAGAACATGGCAGCACGGATGGCCCTTGGATGTACACAGAGCTAATATTAATAATTTGCATGTCAATCTTTCCTGGCTCAAAGTGGAGTAGAGATTGACTTAATCAATACTTCTATTTACAGTACCTTGCAAAAGTATTTGTGTTTTTCCTATTTTGTTGCATTACAACCTGTAATTTAAATGGATTTTTATTTGGATTTCATGTAATGGACATACACAAAATAGTCCAAAATTGTGAAGTGAAATACATTTTTTTACTTGTTTAAAGAAATGTAGAAAAATTCTAAACGGAAAAGGGGTGCGTGCGTGTGTATTCACCCCCTTTGCTATGAAGCCCCTAAATAAGATCTGGTGCAACCAATTACCTTCAGAAGTCACATAATTAGTTAAATAAAGTCCACTTGTGCAATCTAAGTGTCACATGATCTGTCACATGATCTCAGTATATATACACCTGTTTTGAAAGGCCCCAGAGTCTGCAACACCACTAAGCAAGTGGCATCACCAAGCAAGCGGCACCATGAAGACCAATGAGCTCTCCAAACAGGTCAGGGACAAAGTTGTGGAGAAGTACAGATCAGGGTTGGGTTATAAAAAAATATCAGAAACTTTGAACATCCCACGGAGCACCATTAAATCCATTATTTAACAATTGAAAGAATATGGCACCACAACACACCTGCCAAGAGAGGGCCGCCCACCAAAACTCACGGACCAGGCAAGGAGGGCATTAATCACAGAGGCAAAAAGAGACCAAAGATAACCCTGAAGGAGCTGCAAAGCTCCACAGCGGAGATTGGAGTATCTGTCCATAGGACCACTTAAAGCCATACACTCCACAGAGCTGGGCTTTATAGAAGAGTGGCCAGAAAAAAGCCATTGCTTAAAGTGTTCGGCAAAAGACATGTGGGAGACTCCCCAAACATATGGAAAAAGGTACTCTGGTCAGATGAGACTAGAATTGAGCTTTTTGGCCATCGAGGAAAACGCTATGTCTGGCGCAAACCCAAGACCTCTCATCACCCAAGAACACCATCCCCACAGTGAAGCATGGTGGTGGCAGCATCATGCTGTGGGGTAAGATAAGACTTCAGTTAGTCTTGGATGCATATTTTATGTGGTTGAAATACTGTTTGCTTGCAAAACAGTTTCAAAGATAACACATGTCGTGTCTTTGACTATGCCAGATTAATTGCTATGACATGCTATTCTATAAAATAATTTCTCCGTAATTAATATTACCTGATTGAACTAATCATGTAAATATGAATTAACTAGAGAGGGACACCACGAAAGAATATTTATAGAGCTGTTATCTTTCGAATAAACTCTTAAAGATTTAGTAATATTTTCCTAAATAGCAGTCACATTAATCGTCATTTTATTCAGTCTCATCTGAAAGTTGTAAGTCCTTGATTATCTGCAAGAATCCTGGCTAACAAGTTGAATCAGCAATACAAAATTGGGTTTAATTATTTATTTACTAAATACCTAACTAATCACACAGAAACACACATACACAATTAAATCATAACTTGATCACAAATTACGTCATACAGAAAAACGTCCCTAGCGGGCAGAATCGATATGACAGCTTGTTACACAAAGGAAAGGGGGGAGTCCTAGTGAAAGAGCGGGAGACTTGAACATAGGCGGGCTGTACTATCGTAAATACAGTATCTTATGCATTCTAAATTACCGCCCATTTGAAGAGGAAAATGCAATCAATATTTACTCTGAGCTGCGCTTCAGTAGGTTGGTGGTAGATGGCCCGTGTCGCCAACCCGAGTCCTCTGTCCTTTGAAGAATGTCTCTGGTAGTCACGGGAACACGTTGTGTGTATTAGACGGGATACTTGGACTGTCCTTCCGAACCTGCGTTTAGCTGTTGCTAACTCCAAGGCTAGGAGATATCACTTCTGTAGTGAATACGAGTTCAAAGTTCATACCATTCACAATCAAAGTCCATGCTGATGTTGGCTTCATCTATAGTGATTATCTGAACCATTCTGACACTGGATCGTCATCCTAGCATACCCGGAACAGAAAGTTATTTTCTTGTTCGTGGCTTTTATAGTGGAGGGAGAGGGGTGTGTCTGAAAAGTCTATTAACCCATGCCTCTTCACAGGGGCGGACCACTGTGAGCAGAGGAAAACTTATGAAAGCACAGATCTCTCATTTGGAAGCTAAAATTACATTTCATCTCTTCACAAATAATGTCATATTCAAACATTTGAATTAAACAACAATTCCATGTGAATCCGATATCTCTGACATTTAGACTTTCCACAGTAGAGTTTGTCATTCAATCCTTGATGAGAATGTGTCAGAGGGCAACCGAACTGACATAATATACCTTAAGTACCACCGCATATGTTCAGTTGGTCGAATTACCAGAATATAGTTCATTTCCCCCAACTTCTGATGTTACCCAGAATCTCTATGTTAACCCATGGGTTTCCTTATGTCACATCAGTTATAGTAGGGAGAGAGAAAAAGGGGGAAAGAGGTATTTATGACTGTCATAAACCTACCCCCAACCCAACGTCATGACAGTCCCCCCATGTTGGGTTCAATCTTGCGATTAACCTGCATGTTGCAAACCAACATACAAATGACCGTGGGTTGTCCTGGTGGTGGACCATCGTTGTGGTCCCCATCTGGTGGTTGACCCGGGTAGGGATTCTGCGAATGAAGAAGTCTACTCCATGGCTGGGCAGCGGGAGTCCGGATTGGGATCGCTGTTGCAGTCCCCCCTCTGGTGTGGTCGACCCGGGTAGGGTGTCTGCAAATGAAGAAGTCTGCTCCATGGCTGGGCAGCGGAGGTCCGGTTTGGGATCGCCGTTCCGGACCCGTCGTCTGGTCGTCCATACTGGAAGATCTGGGCAGTAACTTAGGCAGATGTTAACAACGCACACACACTCATGAAATATATCATTACATTTCCTCCCAAATGAGCGGCGTTGTGGCACTAACTGATGGTTGTATGGGGAAGTTGTTTATGGCTATCACTTTCTACATGCCGAAGAAAATGAAACAAAATGAATGAAAGCATAAACAAAACAAAATATAGTTATTGGCAAAATAACTTGGCAAAATGACCCTATCATGGCATTGTCTAATGTCATGTCTAGGGTTCTTCTAATTTGCGGGGTGTTGGTTAAGGTACTATCCTAAGTTGATAACTATATGATACGTCTACAGCTGTAAGGCACTAGTTTTGGGCAGTCTACAGGGATGACCTATGGACTTCTGAGAAGAAACTGGTGAGTTCTGTAGCTGTAGAGTTAAAGGCCTCAAAATAAATGTTCAACTTTACTAAGGCTGGTATTTTGCTCGGACCCTTAAGTGATCCTAGCATAAATCCTAATTGGATGTTCTGTTGTACATGTGCGTTTATGCTTAAACAAGCACACACATGCCAAGGGAAGGAAACCAAGTATTCTGGCAGATTACAACTTGTTCAGAATGAGTCTGACGTAGTCAGGTAATTTTCAGGTCAATGCCTGGAGGTCAGTCAGAATTGGTGTCGAGGGAGTCTGTAGTGGTTTTACTACCAGTCACTGTCTTCCACTATTGTAGTGGCAGTAGGTATGAAGAAATATACTTCATAGCTATGTTATCCACGGAGGAGCTAACCTCATGACGGAAGTACTGTAAGTATTAGACCAGTCGTACGTGGTGTGATCGTGGTTCCTGACTTCTAATAACTTTTTCTCCTGTACGGAGGATTCTATTTATTAGTGGCGTGTGTAACCATTGGAAGAGTGCAATGGAGATTCCCTTCCCCGCGCTGCACTCTGAGTGACTCCTATGTTGCTATTATCAATAGCAATTTAACTTGTGAGGTTACTAATCCTCCTACTGAGTGTTGCTGGACTGACTGTGGTATTGGTACTGGTACTCAAGGGGTCCAGTTGTCCTACCGATTTATTCTGAAATGTTATCCTACAGGAATACATGATTAGAGCATTTTACTAGTTGTCTTGTAGTGACTACTACACAAGGCAAGGAATGATTATTGTTGCCATTTGTTTTGGAGGTGGACAAGTCCACCGGACTTCCTTTACGACCAGTGTGGTACACCTCAGTACTATCGTAGATGTGTTCTAAGAGGCCCCTAGACAGGGATTATGTCTGCTCCTCACTGTTCTCAAAGGGAAGTTTACAACTAGATTTGATTTATGCTCTGGCGGCCTCGTACGGTGTTGTCCGTAGTCTCGACCCCCCCACCGGCCTCGATAAGGCTCATCATGGGTCTGGGCTACTATTCCCCCCCCTTTGCGTCTCGGGACCCCCCCACCAGCATGTGGTGTTGGTATCCGAGGCGCAAACGAAAGGTTCGGACCCTATGTACGAGTTGTCAGTGGCCGCGTTATTATGAGAATGGCTGCAACCTTTCAACCAAATCTCCTGGTGTTTGTGCTTCAACACCCTCAGTGGCTGTCGAGGTCTGTCAGTCACCACCGCGTCCGCGCGTGGCAACCTCTTCAGTACCTGCGAACTGAGACGAGGATATCGGTCTGTGATATCGCAAAGTGTTTCACCAGTGGGAATCCTCAGGTCAGTTGCTGGACTGACGCCATTAGTGTCATTGTAAGGGTTGACAGTCCCCAACAAAGCGGAAGGTGTATCATCGGAAGAAGAGTATACTCTGCGCATCAATGTTTTTCTTGCTGAGACGGCCGCAGTGCTTGCGGAAATGTCTGAAGGGCAAGAGGAGTTCATCTCAACTACCGTATTGCACGACTGCACGGAGGAGGGAAGTTGCTTATTAACAGAGACAGCTGGCTCGAAATCCTGAAAAGAATGGTCAATCAGGTTGGCTGATGGAATGTGTTGAGATATCGTAATATCTCCTTGGATCTGATTCTGCCCCAACAGGTTTTTAAACGTCTTTTTCCCAAGGGGTGCTTTCGACAGATACCCCTCGTGAATGACTGCGTTGCAGCTAGCGTTAGGGAAAGACAGTGTGGTCGGTGGAGAAGGCACTGTGGCCTGTGACCATACCTGGTTGGTTTTCCAATCCATCAATGGGAGTAACCGATCCATCAAGTCTGCTCCAAGTAGCAGGGGTACAGTTTCGAGGCTAGTAACATACACAGGGTGGACGAGCGATAAGTCCTTGAAGTGTAGTTTCAGCATGACTCTCAATGTGAGAGGCGAGGTAGTCTGAGTGACCCCTCGAAGTGTAGTGTCGCATCGTTCCACTTTTAACCAACGTTTAGTTGGCTTCAAAGCCCTTTTTAGATCATCAAACAATGTTTGAGAGATGAGTGATATTGTCGCACCCGAATCAATTAGCGCATAACAAGTTAAGCAGTCCTCCAGGACTGTTTCCAGGTATGGTCGTTTCGATTCGTGTTTAGTGGACATGTTCCCCACAAAGTGGAGTGGTCTTTCGCAACAACGTGATGTGTCAATTCTGTTCAAGGTGGAAGCAGATTGACTTTTACGATTTTGAGTGGGCTTGGCTTTAACGAAGCGTTTGACCTTTTTCTTCGCAACCTTTGTATCAGAGTTTATAGACGAAGCCCGTGGGCTTGTTTCTTGGTCAATCGGGCCCTGGATAGGGTCTCGAGTGAAAGCAGGAGGGATTTGAATTTTAACGTCCTTGCTATGGGTGTTAATTCCTGCGGACCTGGAGTCCGGTAATTCCCTGTCTAGTCCTTGTGACTTATCTTTTACCCTTTTCTCAAATGTTTCTCGCTTTAGTTCTTCACCTAGTGGAACTTCTGGAGAACATTGGTCTACGTTTTGATCATCCTTCAACCCTTTGTTACCCTTGTGCTCTGACACTTTTTGTGGGTTGGGTGCAGGAACGTAGTGAACAGGTCGATTGTAGCGGTAGTCGTTTTGATGGCGACGTGCTTTACGGTTATTTCGACCGCGGAGGTTATTGGAATCATGGTTTCGTGGTAGAAACTGTTGTTGTGCGTCATCTCTTAACGCTCCAATACCTGATAATGCACCCTCTGACTGGAGTGAGTGCTCCTGGTCAAACTTCAAAACCGAGTGGTCAGGGCTCTTGGCGTTGCGAGCTTTTGATGCCTCAAAAGCTGTGCTTGCAAGCTCTCTGAGTTGTAAGATAGGCAAGCCAATGTGGGCTGCAGGGCCCAAGTAGGTAATGAAGGTGGGATACATGTTCGACAGGAACATTTGTTTAAATGGTAACAGGTCTTCCATGCCTGTTTCAGTGAGTAGGCCAAAGTAAGCTGAACGAAGCCTATGATAGTAAGCTTGTGGGTGTTCATTCCGAGCTTGTTTGACCGTGTTAGCCAGTGAGCTATCGTGTTTGCGAGTTGCAGAACCACTGAATTCTAATTTCAAAGCTGTGGCAAGTTTAGCGTAGTCATTTAGCACGTGTTTCTGTTGTAGGCGAATGAACCTTGTCACGTGTCTATTCGACGTTCGCTACAACAGGTAAACCCTGTCAGAACCCGTAGCGTTCGGGTAGCCATCCAACGCGTCCTCTATGTCAGCTAGGAACGTCTCAGTATCGTTTGGCTGACCTGGAACGGGGTCAAAGGTGGGGAAATACTTGACGAGTTTGTCAAGGTATTCCGCGTCAAGCGGGCGGAGAGGGTGGGCTTTATCCTGCGGGGAAAGTGGGGCCAAAAGGCCAAGAGGAGAAGCCAAGCTTTGGCTTTGTTGGCCAAGAGGCGCCATATTACTCAGTGCGGAATGGCCAAGCGGAGAAGACTGGGGGACACCTGACGGAGGCAATGTCTGAAACCTATCGTCTTCACTCCTTTGAGTACCGGGCTCCGGTTGCTTGGATGGATAGTCACGCTGTAGAGCGTGACCCTTCTGGACTTCCTCCAGATGGTACCTAAGGGTGGTATTCTGCTGCATTGCAGAGTCCACTTGAGCGCTTAGAGTACTGATTTTGGACACGTGAGTGTCGCACTTGCTCCTTTCGGTCTCAAACTTATCTGTCATGGTTTGCAAATAGAGGTCTTGAGTACGGAGCGAGAGATTCAGTGATGAGATTTCTTCCGCTTGCTTAGAAATCAAGATTTCCATCTTCATCACCCGAGTTCTCTCATCATTCATTTGGTCAGCGACTTCAATGAGTTCTGCTGATTTGTCATCCAACTTCGTCATTGTGTTCATCAACTGATCGTCTTTGGTCTGCAGAATTTTGAGTAGAACCGTGTTACTCTGAGTAACGTTCAACAAAACTGCCTGCATGTTATCAAATTGCGCGCTCCTATTTGTAGATAACTCAACAGATTTATCTAGTTTGGAGTGGACTACCTCGTATTTAGTTTTGGCTAAATCGAGTTGTTCCTGGAGACAACGATTTTGTTGAAGAGTTTGTGCTCGTTCATCGTCATAAGTATTTGCAATTACTTTCAATTGTTCAGATTTCAAACGCAGTTCCTCGACTAGCAGAATGTTTTCATTTCCTGCTTTTGTCAATAGTGTCTCAGTTCTCTCTGCCTGTACCCCAATGCTAGCCATGACTGGCACGTGCTTCAGCTGTGCACGGTGGTATTGAACCGATGCCACATTCTTATGGCGATACATTAGTGCAAAAGTGGGGAGAACCGTCACAAAGCCTGTGTTTGATGGTTGATTTTGGAGAGCGTTCGCAATTTCGGCTGTTTTTTCACTAATGGCATAATTAGGGTTGGTATCGCTGCTGAGGTCAGAGATCGATCCTTTTATGGGTGGAGGTTCACTACTTAGCGGAGGAGTGGTGACCCCCTCCTTTGATAGCTTGCACATTAGAAAAGTTTAGAGGGAAAATTTTCCCTAAATTTATTCAAAGTTTGGGTTTGGAATTAATTGGAAGCTGCAAAGACAAGTTTAATCTATTTATAGATGTTGACGAACTACCAGTACTGTACCAGTAATGTGGAAGTTGGACGTGAATGAATTTGCAAAAGCAAATTGAATTAATTAATCAATGCCAATGATTAATCCTACCTGTGTAGGCTATCTGGGTATTAAACTTTAATTAACATGAGATGTGGCTTCATCTAGGTTAATATGATAAGTTTAAAAGTGTCTCATTTGATTGGAAGAACATTAAATTATGTTCAACAATTTAACTTATTAAATTGAATGAGACTATAATCCATAAAATCTCTGTTGATTGGATATCATCAGTGTAAAACAGTAGACCAAATGTTGGGCACATTCAACACTGTGGCACTTCTCCCTAAGGCCGAAACCACATGGGATTCCCGCTGGGGCGGGGCTTCTGTCAATACTGGATTACTGAATGGGTTTTGAAAAACCCAAATTTTACTGATTGATCAATTTAATGATAAATCAAACCTGTATAGGCAATTTGTGAATTAAACTTTAATTAACCTGAGAAGTGCTTAATCTAGGTTAGTTTGGAAAAAGTTTGCAATGTCTTATTTAGAGAACTCAACAATTTGGATATTATTTAAAATATCTATTTCAGAATGTAAATGGCCAGATTTACACTTATTAGTTCAATTGGATAAGACATTGATATTCGTCTGGATATCATAAGTGATGACTTGAGTGTGACCTGAATAATTCTTCATGAACGAATATATGCACACTTCAGCGGTCACTGACTTCACACGCTGTAATAAAGCAGAACTACTGTTCCGCTAGGCGGAGGAATTTCAGCGTGGCACCAGAAGAACAATAAATTGCTTTTTTTTTTTTTCTTGTTAGCTTTAGCACCTCGTGCCAGCTAACCCTCCTTTGTGCCTGAAAATGTAGCACGTAGGATTCCCTTGGCAGGGAAAAGGTTTTACTAATAACGTATTATGTTCAAACCCTTTTCGGCGTTTTTTGACGATGTTTTAACCGGAACACGCGGCAAACATGAAATGCACCTGGTCTCTTCGCGTTGAATCGCGAGAGAGAGAGATAATTATCGCTGGTCGCGCTATATCTCCTGAATTTCAATCGGCTGGCTCTTTGTCCTCGCTCGAGAAATTAATAATGACCTGCCCTACCAGCGTATGAAACGTGCCAGGCAGAAATAGCCCTGCGTTTGGCCAAATGCACTATTTCTCAGATTTCTATAATTAGCTTTCTCAGCCTCATACAAGAAATGTATTCGCTTACGTTATCCACTGACTACGTCAGAGAACAGCGCGGGGCAAGGGAATCCCCAGCACACACAACCAAAAATGCTTGTCTATCACTCCAAAAATGTGTATAATAAACTTGGTATATTATGTAATCTGCTTTTCAATTTTATACAGGCTGAATCAAAATGAAAACCTCATTCTATCTTAGACTCCTCACAGGGGGCACCAATATGTCGTGTCTTTGACTATGCCAGATTAATTGCTATGACATGCTATTCTATAAAATAATTTCTCCGTAATTAATATTACCTGATTGAACTAATCATGTAAATATGAATTAACTAGAGAGGGACACCACGAAAGAATATTTATAGAGCTGTTATCTTTCGAATAAACTCTTAAAGATTTAGTAATATTTTCCTAAATAGCAGTCACATTAATCGTCATTTTAATCAGTCTCATCTGAAAGTTGTAAGTCCTTGATTATCTGCAAGAATCCTGGCTAACAAGTTGAATCAGCAATACAAAATTGGGTTTAATTATTTATTTACTAAATACCTAACTAATCACACAGAAACACACATACACAATTAAATCATAACTTGATCACAAATTACGTCATACAGAAAAACGTCCCTAGCGGGCAGAATCGATATGACAGCTTGTTACACAAAGGAAAGGGGGGAGTCCTAGTGAAAGAGCGGGAGACTTGAACATAGGTGGGCTGTACTATCGTAAATACAGTATCTTATGCATTCTAAATTACCGCCCATTTGAAGAGGAAAATGCAATCAATATTTACTCTGAGCTGCGCTTCAGTAGGTTGGTGGTAGATGGCCCGTGTCGCCAACCCGAGTCCTCTGTCCTTTGAAGAATGTCTCTGGTAGTCACGGGAACACGTTGTGTGTATTAGACGGGATACTTGGACTGTCCTTCCGAACCTGCGTTTAGCTGTTGCTAACTCCAAGGCTAGGAGATATCACTTCTGTAGTGAATACGAGTTCAAAGTTCATACCATTCACAATCAAAGTCCATGCTGATGTTGGCTTCATCTATAGTGATTATCTGAACCATTCTGACACTGGATCGTCATCCTAGCATACCCGGAACAGAAAGTTATTTTCTTGTTCGTGGCTTTTATAGTGGAGGGAGAGGGGTGTGTCTGAAAAGTCTATTAACCCATGCCTCTTCACAGGGGCGGACCACTGTGAGCAGAGGAAAACTTATGAAAGCACAGATCTCTCATTTGGAAGCTAAAATTACATTTCATCTCTTCACAAATAATGTCATATTCAAACATTTGAATTAAACAACAATTCCATGTGAATCCGATATCTCTGACATTTAGACTTTCCACAGTAGAGTTTGTCATTCAATCCTTGATGAGAATGTGTCAGAGGGCAACCGAACTGACATAATATACCTTAAGTACCACCGCATATGTTCAGTTGGTCGAATTACCAGAATATAGTTCATTTCCCCCAACTTCTGATGTTACCCAGAATCTCTATGTTAACCCATGGGTTTCCTTATGTCACATCAGTTATAGTAGGGAGAGAGAAAAAGGGGGAAAGAGGTATTTATGACTGTCATAAACCTACCCCCAACCCAACGTCATGACACACATTACATGCGCATTCACAATTTCTCTATAGAGATGCTGAAAAATATATATATATTTCTCCACTCCTGTTCCTGAGACAAAATTAACGTATGTTGTATAATTTCAGTTAATATTATATTAGGCTACATGTGAGAGGTTATAGGCCTACGGTCAGTGTCAAGATTTCAGTTACTATTCCAATTTACCCATATGAACTGAGGAATATTCTGTTTATTCATGGACAGGAATACTCATGAGTGGGATATCAAAGGTGCAAATGGCTTATCCAAAATAAGACCTTAAGTGGGATATGAGCTACTATCCGGAAACACTGTCCGTATGTAAATATGGTCTATGACAACTGTCAAGAGTTGTTTTCCACCTGTAGTTAGATATTGTCGCTGTCAAGTTTTTCATTAATTAAATGCAGTAACTCCCTTCA
This sequence comes from Salvelinus namaycush, assembly GCF_016432855.1. NCBI lineage: Eukaryota > Metazoa > Chordata > Actinopteri > Salmoniformes > Salmonidae > Salvelinus > Salvelinus namaycush. The sequence goes on from NC_052327.1 coordinate 32,068,733, forward strand.
TTTCATGACTCTAGAACCAAGAAAATGTATTCAAAATAGCTGCTGAATTTTCATAATTGTATTTTCAATAATGGGAAAACATGGTATTTTTTTAAATTTCCTGAAAAGTTTATGTTTTGGAGAAAATATGTTTTCATCAGACAGCGACAATATACTGTATTTGTTGTCCAAGCCAGTATGACACAATCCCCTGGCCTTCTTTGGCAGCAGCCCAAACTCTATATAGTAAACATGTGAGGGTTGGAGCCAATTCCATTTCAATTCCAGTCAATTCAGGAAGTACACTGACATTAAAATTATCTTCAATGCTTTTCAATGAGGAACATTTGGAATTAGAATTTGGTTTTCGTTTGATTGCCTTCTAAATGGAATTGTTCCCAACCCTGCTTACTGTATTACCCTACCACTCTGAAAGGAGAAGTTTGGTTTCCCTTAGTGTCTTTCAGCAGCAAAATGAGTCTGGTATGCATGTCTAGGTTTCCCCTGACAGACTCAGTCTCCTTTCAGCAGTAGCAGGCTTGGGGTCAATCCTATTTCAATTCAGGACACATACTGTATTACCTGCATGTTAATAATAAGTCGCTTTGGATAAACATGCCTGCTAAATGATTATATTACATAAATCAATCAATATTTCCCTCCATCCCTTCCTTCTCTCTCTCTCTCTCTTTCTGTCTATCTATCTAGAGCGTTCTTGTATGATCAGAAAAACAGGAAATGCCAGTGGCTGTCGTTTGACAGGAACTCACCAGGAGTCCAAAGCCAACACGACTTCAACTACCAACTCTACCAGAAGAAAGGTATTGTACACTATCTCCCTCTCTCTCTCTCTCTTTCTGTTCTCCAGCCCTCTCCCCCTTTCTCTCTCTCCGGCAGTAGAAAGGCACTGCTTACAAGTGTCTAAAGTGTCTCTTTCTCCTTGTTCTCATCAGAGTTTGGTACCTGGGTACTGTTATGTATGTGTAGAGTAAAATGGAACAGTATGGGGGATGTGAGACCCGTCCTAACATGCTCTGTCAGATGCTCTATGCTATGTCAGATGAGAAAAACAGAAATGTTTTTACAAACACAGTCCTTTTTTTGTTGGCTGTCCTCTCTCTCTCCCTCTCTGTCCCTCTCTGTCCCTCTCTCTCTGTCTCTCTCTGTCTTGTTCTCTATCTCTTTCTAGCCTATGTGCAGGAGTGCATAGTGGGGACAGGAGTGAACTACAGAGGGAGAAGGTCTGTAACGGCCAGTGGAATCAGGTGCCAAGCCTGGGCCTCTCCTTTCCCTCATGAACACAAGTAAGCTAGAACCTGTGATTGTGCATGTGGTGTGTGTGTGCGCCTGTGTGTAGAGTGATACATTGGCTGGTGATTAGTCTTAAGGGGCCAGTCATTCATCAGTACTAGTCCTCTCTGACCTCACTCTAACACTTTACACAGCCTGGGATCATTTCCTGTTTTAGTCTCACTGTTTATGTAGGGTGTGTGTGTGTGTTCAAGAGAGTTTATACTGTAGTAAAACCTGTTAATTAAGTGATAAAAACCTGAGAGAGAGAGAGAGAGAGAGAGAGAGAGAGAGAGAGAGAGAGAGAGAGAGAGAGAGAGAGAGAGAGAGAGAGAGAGAGAGAGAGAGAGAGAGAGAGAGAGAGAGAGAGAGAGAGAGAGAGAGAGAGAGAGAGAGAGAGAGAGAGAGAGAGAGAGAGAGAGAGAGAGAGAGAGAGAGAGAGAGAGAGAGAGAGAGAGAGAGAGAGAGAGAGAGAGAGAGAGAGAGAGAGAGAGCACAGGGAGAGAGAGAACACAGGGACACAGGGAGAGAGAGGACACAGGGACACAGGGAGAGAGAGGACACAGGGACACAGGCAGCTCGTGACAGAAGTTCATTAGAGTAGCACAACCATCCACTCCCTCCTCGTTCTTCCTCTCGTTCTCCTCTTACCTCGCGCTTCTCTTTTCTCCTGCCTTTCTTCCCTGTGTAATCAAATCAAATGTTATTTGTCACATGCGCCAAATACAACCTTACAGTGAAATGCTTACTTACAAGCCCTTAACAAACAATGCAGTTAAGAAAAAAAAAATTGTTAAGAAAGCATTTACTAAATAAACTGAAGTAAACAATAAATCAATAAAAGTGAAAAAAATAACAAAATACAAAAATAACAAATATTTCAAATGAACTTCTAATGAACTTACTTATGAATGGCACCAGACGGGATGACTGACGTTTTACGGGCTCCTAACCAGCTGTGCTTTTTTGTTTGCTTTTTCACGTTGTCTGTAACGTATTATGTACATAAGAGACGGTAGCAGCAACTTTATGAGAGAAAAGAGCTTCTGGACATCAGAACAGCGATTACTCACCTCCAACTGGACAAAGCTCTCCCTCGCCCTCCATTTGGCAAATCTGACCATAACTCCATCCTCCTGATTCCTACTTACAGGCAAAAATAGATATATATATTTATTAAAAAAAGGTATTTGTCACATGCGCTGAATACAACAGGTGTAGACCTTAGTGAAATGCTTACTTACAAGCCCTTAACCAATAATGCAGTTTTAATAAAATACCTAAAAAAAGTAAGAGATAAGAATAACAAATGATTAAAGAGCAGCAGTAAATAACAATAGCGGGGCTATATACAGGGGGTACCGGTACAGAGTCAATGTGCTGGGGCACCGGTGTCGAGGTAATTGAGGTAATATGTACATGTAGGTATAGTTATTAAAGTGACTATGCATAGATAATAACAGAGAGTAGCAGCAGCGTTCCAGCTATGACTAGGGTGACTGGAATCTTTGACAATTTTTATGGCCTTCCTCTGACACCACATGGTATAGAGGTCCTGGATGGCAGGAAGCTTGGCCCCGGTGATGTACTGGGCCTTACGCACTACCCTCTGTAGTGCCTTGCGGCCTTGAGGCCGAGCAGTTGCCATACCAGGCAGTGATGCAACCAGTCAGGATGCTCTCAATGGTGCAGCTGTAAAACCTTTTGAGGATCTGAGGACCCATGCCAAATCTTTTCAGTCTCCTGAGGGGGAATAGGTTTTGTCGTGCCCTCTTCACGACTGTCTTGGTGTGTTTGGACCATGATAGTTTGTTGTTGATGTGGACACCAAGGAACTTGAAGCTCTCAACCTGCTCCACTACAGCCCTGTCGATGAGAATGGGGGCGTGCTCAGTCCTCCTTTTCCTGTAGTCCACAATCTTCTCCTTTGTCTTGATCACGTTGAGGGAGAGGTTGTTGTCCTGGCACCACACGACCAGGTCTCTGACCTCTTCCCTATTGGCTGTCTCATCGTTCTCAGTGATCAGGCCTACAACTGTTGTGTCATCAGCAAACTTAATGATGGTGTTGGAGTTGTGCCTGGCCATGTAGTTATGAGTGAACAGGGAGTACAGGAGGGGGCTGAGCACACACCCCAGATGGGCCCCCGTGTTGAGGATCAGCGTGGCGGATGTATTGTCACCCACCTTTACCACCTGGGGGCAGCCCGCCAGGATCCAGTTGCAGAGGGAGGTGTTTAGTCCCAGGGTACTTTGCTTAGTGATGAGCTTTGAGGGCACTATGGTGTTGAACGCTGAGCTGTAGTCAATGAATAGAAATCTCACACAGGTGTTCCTTTTGTCCAGGTGTGAAAGAGCAGTGTGCAGTGCAATAGAGGTTGCATCATCTGTGGATCTGTTGGTGCGGTATGCAAATTGGAGTGGGTCTAGGGTTTCTGGGATAATGGTGTTGATGTGAGCCATGACCAGCCTTTCAAAGTATTTCATGGCTACAGATGTGAGTGGTACAGGTCGGTAGTCATTTAGACAGGTTGCCTTAGTGTTCCTGGGCACAGGGACTATGATGGTCTGCTTGAAACATGTTTGTATTACAGACTCAGACAGGGAGAGGTTGAAAATGTCAGTAAAGACACTTTCCAGTTGGTCAGCGTATGCTCTGAGTACACGTCCTGGTAATCCGTCTGGCCCAGCGGACTTGTGAATGTTGACCTGTTTAAAGGTCTTCCTCACATCAGCCGCGGAGAGCGTGATAACACAGTCGTCCAGAACAGCTGATGCTTTCATGCATGTTTCAGTGTTAATTGTCTCGAAACGAGCATAGAAGTTATTTAGCTCGTCTGTTAGGCTAGTGTCACTGGGCAGCTCTCGGCTGTACTTCCCTTTTGTAGTCTGTAATACTTTACAGGCCCTGCCACATCCGACGAGCGTCCGAGCCAGTGTAGTACGATTCGATCTTAGTCCTGTATTGATGCTTTGCCTGTTTCATTGTTTATCGGACGACATAGCGGGATTTCTTATAAGTTTCCGGGTTAGAGTCCTGCTCCTTGAAAGCAGCAGCTCTAGCCTTTAGCTGGGTGCGGATGTTGCTTGGAATCCATGGCTTCTGGTTGGGATATGCCAGTGACTGATGTGGTGTACTCCTTAATGCCATCGGAAGAGTCCCGGAACATATTCCATACTGTGCTAGCAAAACAGTCCTGTAGTTTAGCATCTGCTTCATCTGATCACTTTTTTATAGACTGATTCACTGGTACCTCCTGCTTACATTTTTGCTTGTTAGCTGGAATCAGGAGGTTAGAACTATGGTCAGATTTGCCAAATGGAGGGTACGGGAGAGCTTCGTATGCGTCTCTGTGTGTGGAGTAAAGGTGGTCTAGAATTGTTTTCCTTCTGGTTGTTAATTTAACATGCTGATAGAAATGAGGTAAAACTGATTTAAGTTTCCCGGCATTAAAGTCCCCGGCCACAAGGAGCGCCACCTCTGGATGAGCGTTTTCCTGTTTGCTTATGACGGTATTCAGCTCATTGAGTGTGGTTTTAGTGGCAGCATCAGCCTGTGTTGGTATGTAGACAGCTATGAAAAATACAGATGAAAACTTTCTTGGTAGATAGTGTTGTTTACAGCTTATCATGAGATACTCTACCTCAGGCAAGGAAAACCTCGAGACTTCCGTAGATATCGTGCACCAGCTGTTGTTTACATAAATGCATAGGACCCGCCCTATGTCTTACCAGAGGCTGCTGTTTTGTCCTGTCGATAGTGTATAACCTGCCAGCTGTATGTTCTTAATGTCGTCGTTCAACCACGACTCGGTGAAGCATAAGATATTACAGTTTTTAATGTCCCGTTGGTAGGATAAACGTACTTTGAGTGTGTCCCATTTATTTTCCAGCGATTGAACGTTAGCTAGCAGGATGGAAGGCATGGGTACATTAGCCACTCGTCGCCTGATCCTCACAAGGCACCCTGATTTCCTTCTCCAGCGAATAACGGGGATCTGGGCCTGGTCGTGTGTCTGTATTATATCCCTCCCGTCCGACTCATTGAAGAAGAACTCTTTGTCCAGTTTGTGGTGAGCAATTGCAGTTCTGATGTCCAGAAGCTCTTTTCGGTAATTAGAGACGGTAGCAGCAACATTATGTACACAACAAGTTACGAACAACGTGAAAAAACAAACAAAATAGCTTGGTTGGTTAAGAGCCGATAAGACGGCAACCTTCCCGTCCGGCACCATCACAAGGAAGTACCAATGACTCGCTCAATATGGAAGTGGCCCGATGACGAGGATGCTATGCTACAGGACTGTTTTGCTAGCACAGACTGGAATATGTTCCGTGATTCATCCGATGGCATTGAGGAGTATACCACCACAGTCACCGGCTTCATCAATTAATGTATTGAGGACTTTGTCCCCAAAGTGACCGTACTTACATATTCCAACCAGAAGCCATGGATTACAGGCAACATCCGCACCTAGCTAAAGGCTAGAGCTGCTGCTTTCAAGGAGTGGGACACTAATCCGGACGCTTATAAGAAATCCCTCTAAGCCCTCAGATGAACCATCAAACAGGAAAAGCGTCAATACAGGACTAAGATTAAATCCTACTACACCGGCTCTGACGCTCATCGGATGTGTCAGAGTTCTGTTAAGGCTTGGTATGTCAAGCAATTACAGCTAAATTGTGTGCATGTGTGCTTTATCAGTGAGTTTACACTGGGGCACCCACACATTACCATATGTTGCATTATGTTGCCTAGCTCTGTGCCTTCCAAATTGTTTCAGCTGTGACCCATATAAATCCTTCCAATTGATCATGTGAGTCAACAAACAAAACCACAATTGAATTGTTCCTCAGTCAATACGTAGATGTGTATGACTCAAGGTTATTTAGTAACACATGGCCTGTTCTACGCTCCACCTTGGAGATTTCCCTTCTGCCTTTCAACTCTGCACCAGAATGAGAATATGTTTGTGATTGAGTGAGATATTGATGAACACTGAAGTTCTTCTCTCCCTCAAGTTTCCTACCGAGGAGGAACAGGAAGAAGGAGCTGACAAACAACTACTGTCGTAACCCTGACAACGCTATTTCAGGACCATGGTGCTTCACTACAGACCCCAACATCAGACACCAGGACTGTGGAGTACCTGAGTGCTTACAAGGTAGGACATACACGCACACACACACACACACACACACACACACACACACACACACACACACACACACACACACACACACACACACACACACACACACACACACACACACACATTGACCACTGCCAACAACTAGTGGCTCTAACATGGTGGATTCTCTCCCTCAATGCCCCTCATTGGTCTCCACTTAACTGTGGCAAACTGCAACCAAGTGGAATATCAGGTGCGTTCTCAGTAATGTAGTAATTATCCAACTGTTTGTGATGGTATTGGCCTGAATTGCTGCATGCAGAAGTGTGATTCAGTTTATGTTGTCGATTCTCATTTAATCTTTCCCTGGCTTTGTTAACTATTTCAACCCAAAGGGACTCCGTCTGCTTTTTTGCTTTTCAGTCTATACATAACCCATGTTCCTAGTGGGGATTCTTACTCTAGTAGGTCACTTAAATGGCTTTAACTTTAGGCATGGAGCAGTTTTCCCACCACAGCCCATGTTCTTTTACAGTGCACCATTTAACTGTACTGTGATCCCTTCTCCCTGTGGCACTGGATCATGGCCTGTGGTATCTAGAACTGGATGACACAAACTGTCACAGGAGAAATCACTGTTTCTCAGATAGTGTCTAGAGGACAAATGTCCTCTGTGGATAATACAATGTATCTAGTTAATAAACAGCTGACAGTGATGTGATAAGATGTGTATGAAATACACAGGACTACCAGAGATGTGTGTGGGAGGGAGGAATCCACAAGGTTGTTATAAGAGTCTGAGGAAATGTAATGGGCCTGTGTTGTAATGGGAATGTGTGTTTTGGTCCAAAGAAAAATGACTGGAAAGGTTGATTTGAAAGAAAGTTTCCAGTAATGAGGAACACTGGGACACCACACACACACACACACACACACACACACACACACACACACACACACACACACACACACACACACACACACACACACACACACACACACACACACATATACACACATAATGGGAATAGTAGACTCATAAACATCTGTTTCTAATCTGCTCTGCTGTTTACACTGCTCCACACACACACACACACATACACACTGAATGTTGACTCATTTGACTTAAGGGGAGACATTTTACATGAACTTTTAAAAAGATGGGACAATTATACAGAAACTATTTTGGTATTGCATGTAGTATTTATGTATTATCTGCATAAATAATGTCCATGGCGCGTGTGTGTGTCCAGTGGAGTGTTTGAGCTGTAATGGGGAAAGTTACAGAGGTCCCATGGATCACACCGAGACGGGACGGGAGTGTCAACGCTGGGACCTAGAGGAACCACACAAACACCTCTTCCACCCCAAGAGGTAACACACACACGCATGCATACACGCACACACACACATGCGTACACACACACATGCGTACACACTCAGTATGAGGTTGAATATTAATTACAGAAACACAAGGATGACTAAAGACGTGTTAACGAGTCTAACGCTAATCCACACCACATGCTGCTGGAGCAGGACACACACACACACCCTTCAACGCTGTGATGAAGAGGTTCTCAGTACCTCTGAGGCTCTGTTAGTATGCCTGGAGGAGGAATGAGATGCAAAACACCTGCAGTGGACCAGTGTACTCTGCCCATGGAGGCCCTATGGCCAACACACACATACTTATTGCCATGATCGTTATAAGGAGTGGACCAAGATGCAGCGTGGTATGGTTCCATCCTCTTTATTATGAAGTGAAACTCAAAGAAAACAATAAATGCACAAAACGAAACGTGAAGCTGCTATAGTGCTCACAGGCAACTATACAAAGTCAAGATCCCACAAAGCACAAAGGGGAAATGGCTGCCTAAATATGATCCCCAATCAGAGACAACGATAAACAGCTGCCTCTGATTGGGAACCATAACAGGCCAACATAGACATATAAACACCTAGATGACCCACCCTAGTCACACCCCGACCTAACCAACATAGAGAATAAAAAGCTCTCTATGGTCAGGGCGTGACACTTATAGATACACACACACACACACAAACGTATAAATGCACGCTTTCACTGATGGAGACGCACGCACACACACACACACACACACACCGGCATTCCCACTTTGCTCACTGCTCATACATTTGAAGTCGGAAGTTTACATACACCTTAGCCAAATACATTTAAACTCAGTTTTTCACAATTCCTGACATTTAATCCTAGTAAAAATCCCCTGTCTTAGGTCAGTTAGGATCACCACTTTATTTTAAGAATATGAACTGTCAGAGTAATAGTAGAGAGAATGATTTATTTCAGCTTTTATTTCTTTCATCACATTCCAAGTGGGTCAGAAGTTTACATACACTCAATTAGTATTTGGTAGCATTGCCTTTAAATTGTTTAACTTGGGTCAAATGTTTCGGGTAGCCTTCCACAAGCTTCCCACAATAAGTTGGGTGAACTTCGGCCCATTCCTCCTGACAGAGCTGGTGTAACTAAGTCAGGTTTGTAGGCCTCCTTGCTCGCACACACGCTTTTTCAGTTCTTCCCACACATTTTCTATATGATTGAGGTCAGGGCTTTGTGATGGCCACTCCAATACCTTGACTTTGTTGTCCTTAAGCCATTTCGCCACAACTTTGGAAGTATGCTTTGGGTCATTGTCCATTTGGAAGACCCATTTGCGACCAAGCTTTAACTTCCTGACTGATGTCTTGAGATGTTGCTTCAATATATCCACATACTTTTCCTCCCTCATAATGCCATCTATTTTGTGAAGTGCACCAGTCCCTCCTGCAGAAAAGCACCCCCACAACATGATGCTTCACGGTTGGGATGGTGTTCTTCGGCTTGCAAGCATCCCCCTTTTTCCTCCAAACAGAACGATGGTCATTATGAACAAACAGTTCTATTTTTGTTTCATCAGACCAGAGGACATTTCTCCAAAAAGTACGATCTTTGTCCCATGTGCAGTTGCAAACCGTAGTCTTGCTTTTTTATGGCGGTTTTGGAGCAGTGGCTTCTTCCTTGCTGAGCGGCCTTTCAGGTTTTGTCGATAAAGGAATTGTTTTAATGTGGATATAGATACTTTTGTACCTGTTTCCTCTAGCACCTTCACAAGGTCCTTTGCTGTTGTTCTGGGATTGATTTGCACTTTTCGCACCAAAGTACGTTCATCTCTAGGAGACAGAACGCGTCTCCTTCCTGAGCGGTATGACGGCTGCGTGGTCCCATGGTGTTTATACTTGTGTACTATTGGTTGTACAGATGAACGTGGTATCTTCAGGCATTTGGAAATTGCTCGCAAGGATGAACCAGACTTGTGGAGGTCCACAATTTTTTTTCTGAGGTCTTGGCTGATTTCTTTTGATTTTCCCATGATGTCAAGCAAAGAGGCACTGAGTTTGAAGGTAGGCCTTGAAATACATTCACAGGTACACCTGCAATTGACTCAAATGATGTAAATTAGCCTATCAGAAGCTTCTAAAGCCATGACATCATTTTCTGGAATTTTCTAAGCTCTTTAAAGGCACAGTCAACTTAGTGTATGTAAACTTCTGACCCACTGGAATTGTGATACATTGAATTATAAGTGAAGTAATCTGTCTGCAAACAATTGTTTGAAAAATTACTTGTGTCATGCACAAAGTAGATGTCCTAACTGACTTGCTAATACTATAGTTTGTTAACAAGACATTTGTGGAGTGGTTGAAAAACAAGTTTTAATGACTCCAACCTAAGTGTATGTACATTTTCTGACTTCAACTGTATGTATCTACATCTGTCCCAATGACTTGTTGAAATCCTTCTCTTCTGTTTGGGTTGTAGGTATCCTGATAAAGGCCTAGATGACAACTATTGTAGGAACCCAGATGGACGTCAACGACCGTGGTGTTTCACCCTGGATGCACACACATCCTGGGAGTACTGCAACATCACAGCCTGCCGTGAGTGTGTGTGGGTGTGTGTGCATGCGTATGTATGTGTGTGTGGTGTGACTAACTACTCCAAACGTACAGCTTCCTGTACCTGTCAATCCACCCCCTCCTCTCTCTCTGATTGGATAAGGCAGAGGAATGCGGTTTTGAGCAACACACGCACACACTCATTCCCAGTTATGTCATGGCTAATAGACTGTGTGTTTATTTTAGGCTGTATCACAACCGGCCGTTATTGAGTCCCATAGGGCGGCGCACAATTGGCCCAGCGTTGTCTGTGTTTTTCCTGTGTAGACTGTGATTGTAAATAAGAATTTGTTCTTAATTGACTTTCCTAGTTAAAAGGTTTTTAAAAAAGTGAGTCTATAGAAGGTTGATGGAGAACAACACTTTAAAGCTGTGTGAGTGTGTTTTTTTTTTTTTTTTTGGCACTTCTCTGCTCTGTTAGTCATCAGCAGCACTGGAACTGGGACTTTACCAGATAGCATCTTACCGGTTGGACTCTCTCTCTCTTTGTCTCTGTGATACAGGCCTTGGAAGTCAACCCAGTCCAGTTTTATGGTCTAACCCTTAAACGTTGTGTTAATGAAACCAAGGCAGAAAGAAAGACAGAGAAACAAAGAGTTGTATTGCTTTGGCCTTTTCTATTCCCTGGTCCTGTCTTTATAATCCTCACCAGTAGCACTCTATTTTTAGACAGATCCACAAAATACTGTGTTTAGATTGTGGAGAGACAAAAGCTGCCGCGTGTATTTGTGTACAAAATTAATCAGCGTTGTTTCCTTGTTATTTCAGTTTAATCAACTACATGAGTGCAATATAATCTATAGAAAATAGAGGCATTTTTGTCCAAGTCAGTCTTGTTCTTGCTACTGTGTCTGAGTGGCACAGTGGCCTCAAGGAGAAGCTGGTGTAGTTTAACAGATGGTACAGGTGATATGGCTATATTTAACCATTTCCCCCTCTCTCTCTCTCTCTCTCTCTCTCTCTCTCTCTCTCTCCTTCACTGTCTCTTTCTCTTTGCCTCTCTCAGCCTCAGACAGTGTGGGAGAGGTAGATGTGACTACTAGGTGTTTCTGGGGTCGAGGTGAGGGCTACAGAGGGACAGTAGCAGAAACACCCAGTGGGGTGACCTGTCAACGCTGGGACTCACAGTACCCCCACAACCACACATACATACCCCAGGACTATCGCTGCAAGTGAGTGACCCACACTTGTACGGACACACATCGACAACCCTACACACACTATATTACATGTTGAAGGGCAACTTCACCACTTTTCAACCTCATATTCAAATAACGTTAACAAGTTATTCCCAATGACATCATCATAAGTGAAAACATTTAAAACAGTGATTTTCAAACACTATGAGATTCGTGGTGACGTGGGTAGCCAGAAAATACCCTCCCTCTGGCTAGAAACTCACTGCAGGTTTTGGAAATCACCGTTTGTCTTACTTTTAATCCTACCCTTTGATATCACAGAGAATTTTTTTTTTTAAACCTTTCTTCTCATCTTTTTAACCACAGATCGTAGAAACATGCCGCTTTCACATATGTAGACACTGGTTTGGTGCTGGAGATAATGAATAGGAGGTTGAAAAAGGGTGGAGTTGCACTTTAACTTGTTTAGAGAATATATCTTTATTGTGTGTGTGTGTTGCAGAGACCTGAGGGAGAACTACTGCAGGAACCCTGACGGCCTTGACCTCCCATGGTGCTTCACTTCAGACCCTGACGTTCGCAAGGCATTCTGCACCAACATCCCCCGCTGTGGCACACAGAATACTGAACCCCATGGTGAGAGCCTAGCATAATCAAAACCACAGTAGTCCCCTGAGCTAAAGCCTATAGCTCCAGGAACTAATACAGGTTTTCAGGTCTCAGACAATGGTAGTGCAATGGACATTTACTGCTTTTGGTTAAACTAACATGTGAAGGGGTGGTGGGTAGCTTAGCGGTTATAGCATTGGGCAAGTAATCAAAAGGTCACTGGTTCAAATCCTGAGCGACTACGTGAGAAAAATCTGCCGATGTGCCCTTGAGCAAGGCACTTAACCATAATTGCACCTGTAAGTCGCTCTGGATGAGAGCGTCTGCTAAATGATGTAAATGTAATAGGTTTCTGGCTCCTAAACATTTTTATTTTGACCATGCAAAATAGATGGATTCCTGATGCAGATATATTTTCTCTGAATAATAATATACTTGGCATTAGTTCAGTGTTGTCCCTGAAGAATGATCTCCTGAGAAACTTATAAAGTATGTTTCTATAGAAGTATTACTGAAGGACTCTGGGATTCACAGGCCACTGCACATAAATAAACTAGCTCTGACAGGGTTACAACATCGCTCTGTCCCATTGGACAGTGCGGAGAAGAGGCTCTGTCCCATTCGATAGAGAGGACAAGGAAGCTGTGTCCCATTGGATCGTAAGTGGATCTGGAATACAGATTCTTTAGGGTTGTGTTTTTCTCACACTCAGATGAGAATCTCGGAGATGGGACAGTTTTGTGATTGGTGTTTAGTGGTCATGTTCTGGTATACCAGTCAGGACAGCAGAGATTGTATAGTTTTAATACCATATTTCCCTGGGGTTGGTGTGGTCTGTAGCATTCTGACTTGTTTTACAGTAACATAAATATGTTTTCATATTTTATTATGCTGGTATCATACTGTACGTGTGTGTGCGTTCCAGACTGCTACGAGGGCAATGGAGAGAGCTACAGAGGAGAGGTGTCAAGGACCAGGTCAGGTCTTCCCTGTTCCCTCTGGGGAGACCACAGGTAACAAAACCACATGCTACACATCTGCGAGTGTGTTGTGGGGGGGGGGGGGGGGGGGAATAGATGGGAGTAGGGCTGTGGTGGTCATGACATTTTGTAAGCTGGTGATTGTCGAGGAAATAACTGCCGGTCTCACGGTAATTGACTGTAAATTAACATAAACACGTTTAGCATAACCTGGCTTCCACACATTGCCTACAAGCCACTGATGCAGATCTTTGGAAAATCTATATTTTCAAAAGTCTAATAAATCCGTTTAATATAGCCTACACCATCACAATAAAGCCATGATTTATTTGGGATTTATTGTGAGAAACGTGCAGACAAGATTTGCTTAGAATGCCGTGGCATTATTTTATAGTATGAAGAATACAATTGAACATGCTGTATGCTGTTCTGCCTGCGGCTATAGAACCCTGACCTGTTCACTGGACGTGCTGCCTTGAACTGCTGTTTTCGACTCTCTCTACCGCACCTGCTGTCTCTAACTCTAAATGATCGGCTATGAAAAGCCAACTGACATTTACTCCTGAGGTGCTGACCTGTTGCACCCTCTACAACCACTGTGATTATTATTATTTCACCCTGCTGGTCATCTATGAACATTTGAACATCTTGGCCATGTTCTGTTCTAATCTCCACCCGGCACAGCCAGAAGAGGACTGGCCACCCCTAAGAGCCTGGTTCCTCTCTAGGTTTCTTCCTAGGTTCCAGCCTTTCTAGGGAGTTTTTCCTAGCCACCGTGCTTCTACATCTGCATTGCTTGCTGTTTGGGGTTTTAGGCTGGGTTTCTGTATAGCACTTTGTGACATCGGCTGATATTAAAAAGGGCTTTATAAATACATTTGATTGGCTTTATAAATACATTTGATTCAATTTGATTGAATAAAATAGAAAGGATATTTTCTCCAAATGATTTCCAATGGAGTGCGCTCATGCAGCTATTCAAAAAAACAGGTCCTCCTGTATGCTTAATTTAGAGTTATTTATGCAACTTTAGTTGTGATACAAACGTTGGGCTATGTGTTTTGATTTGTAGTACATGCGACTCTAATGATGAGTTGAAAAAAGTTGCATCAAAGGCATGAGCTCTTTGTTTCTTGTGCAGGCTGTGCACACTTTATCAGTCTCTCATTCACAATTTGTCAAGCACTTGATAATATTCTCACAAGGCCTCGAATTTCCCGACAGCATCCCACATGTGTGGCTGTAATGCCCCCTAAAAAATTCTATGCCTTTTGCGGCCAAAGTGGCCAATGTGCCTATGAGGTAAATATAATCATTAGGATTCCCTTCTACCGGCTGCGTGCTCCGAAGCATCTCTCACATGGCTCTCTCAGATATCTCAATTCTTATTAGCCAATGCCCGTCACCTGATCGGGTCCTTCTCACAGGCATCTGAGCTCCGAAGTAGGCTACAAGTGAAGACAGACACATCGGGCAACTGCCTTCTTATAGAATTCCGAGGCACATATTGAAGATGTTGGAAGAACTGTCCACATTTACTTTTTTATCAGCCAACAAGATGAGTAGGTCTAACAAACAGCAAAAGTTCTAGCTTATGTCAATCTACTATTCCCCATAGTACATAACTTGACCTATTCTATTGGTCAACTTGTCCTTCTGTGCGAGAAATAAATAAATCCCAAATTAATACAACCACTGCATCAAAAAAAATGTAAAAGCAATGAGGCTGATGCAACAGATCAGAATGTTTAGCATAAAATGTTAATAAACTATTAGACTATTTGTTCACATTATAAGCCAGCAGTGCTCCCACTGCTGTAGGCTATAAGTGCGAATGTTCCAAAATGCAATTAGCGGGAAAACACATTCTCAAAAGTGACCGCAAATGTAATTATGCATGTAATGCTTTATTATAAATGTCAATTTTTATGGTAAAATCATCTTCCCCAAACTTGAAACTCACACGCCGCATATGAGCCAGTTTAGGCTCTACACCGGTTATAAAGTGGATTAATGTGCCTAATTTTAAGTAGTTATTTGGGCACTTTAGTTGATACAAACCTTATCATAAAAAATATAGGCCAATGGGATAGGCTACATGAGGTGTGCGACTATACGTTGAAAAAGTCTCAAAAAAAAGATATGTACTGTTTCTTGCCTAACTGCACATGCTGTGCATCATTCACAAGTGATAATATATCTTTCACAAGTGATAGGCTAATATTGTCACCCATCAGACTATTCTTAATTTAATCTTGTCTTTACATACAGTACCAGTCAAACGTTTGGACACACCTACTCATTCCAGGGTTTTTCTTTATTTTTACTGTTTTATACATTGTAGAATAATAGTGAAGACATCAACACTATGAAATAACACATATGGAATCATATAGTAACCAAAAAATAGTTAAACAAATTCTTCAAAGTAGCCACCCTTTGCCTTGATGACAGCTTTGCACACTCTTGGCATTCTCTCAACCAGCTGAGGTATGAGGTAGTCACCTGGAATGCATTTCAATTAACAGGTGTGCCTCATTAAAAGTTAATTTGTGGAATTTATTTCCATCTTATTGCATTTGATCCAATCAGTTGTGTTGTGACAAGAAAGGGGTGGTATACAGAAGATAGCCCTATTTGGTAAAATACCAAGTTCATATTATGGCAGGAACAGCTCAAATAAGCACACAGAAACGACAGTCCATCATTATTTAAGACATGAAGGTCAGTCAATCTGGAACAT
This sequence comes from Salvelinus namaycush, assembly GCF_016432855.1. Lineage (NCBI taxonomy): Eukaryota > Metazoa > Chordata > Actinopteri > Salmoniformes > Salmonidae > Salvelinus > Salvelinus namaycush. Next base: position 32,084,579 of record NC_052327.1, read on the forward strand.
TTCAAAAATGTTGAAAGTTTCTTCAAGTGCAGTCGCAAAAACCATCAAGCGCTATGATGAAACTGGCTCTCATGAGGACCGCCACAGGAAAGGAAGACACAGAGTTATTTAGAGTTACCAGCCTCAGAAATCAGCAATTAACTGCACCTCAGACTGCAGCCCAAATAAATGCTTCACAAAGTTCAAGTAACAGACACATCTCAACAGCAACTGTTCAGAGGAGACTGCGTGAATCAGGCCTTCATGGTCGAATTGCTGCAAAGAAACCACTACTAAAGGACACCAATAAGAAGAAGAGACTTGTTTGGGCCAAGAAACACGAGCAATGAACATTAGACCGGTGAAAATCTGTCCTTTGGTCTGATGACATACGGATGATCTCCGCATGTGTGGTTCCCACTGTGACGCATGGAGGAGGTGTGATGGTGTGGTGGTGCTTTGCTGGTGACAGTGTCTGTGATTTATTTAGAATTCAAGGCACACTTAACCAGCATGGCTACCACAGCATTCTGCAGCGATAGGCCATCCAATCTGGTTTCCGCTTAGTGGGACTATCATTTGTTTTTCAACAGGACAATGACCCAACACACCTCCAGGCTGTGTAAGGGCTATTTGACTAAGAAGGAGAGGGATGGAGTGCTGCATCAGATGACCTGGCCTCCACAATCACCCGACCTCAACCCAATTGAGATAGTTTGGGATGAGTTGGACCGCAGAGTGAAGGAAAAGCAGTCAACAAGTGCTCAGCATACTACCGTTCAAAAGTTTGGGGTTTTACTTTTGCACACACTGTACATAGATTTTTCTATTGTGTTATTGACTGTACGTTTGCTTATCCCATGTGTAACTCTGTTGTTTTTGTCGCACTGCCTTGCTTTATCTTGGCCAGGTCGCAGTTGTAAATGAGAACTTGTTCTCAATTGGCCTACCTGGTTAAATAAAGATGAAATAAAAAATTATCATAATTTTTTTTTTAGAAGTGTCCTTGTTTTTGAAAGAAAAACACATTTTTTTGTTCGTTAAAATAACATCAAATTGATCAGAAATACAGTGTAGACATTGTTAATGTTGTAAATGACTAATGTAGCTGGAAACGGCAGATTTTTTAATGGAATATCTACATAGGCGTACAGAGGCCCATTATCAGCAACCATCAATCCTGTGTTCCAATGGCACGTTGTGTTAACTAATCCAAGTTTATCATTTAAAAGGCTAATTGATCATTAGAAAACCATTTTGCAATTATGTTAGCACAGCTGAAAACTGTTGTTCTGATTAAAGAAGCAATAAATCTGTCCTTCTTTAGATTAGTTGAGTATCTGGAGCATCAGCATTTGTGGGTTCGATAACAGGCTCAAAATGTCCAGAAACAAATAACTTTCTTCTGAAACTCGTAAGTCTATTCTTGTTCTGAGAAATGAAGGCTATTCCATGCGAGAAACTGAATATCTCGTACAACGCTGTGTACTACTCCCTTCACAGAACAGCGCAAACTGTCTCTAACCAGAATAGAAAGAGGAGTGGGAGGCCCCGGTGCACAACTGAGCAAGAGGACAAGTACATTAGAGTGTCTAGTTTGAGAAACAGACGCCTCAACTGGCAGCTTCATTAAATAGTACCCGCAAAACACCAGTCTCAATGTCAACAGTGAAGAGGTGACTCCGGGATGCTGGCCTTCTAGGCAGAGTTCCTCTGTCCAGTGTCTGTGTTCTTTTGCCCATCTTAATCTTTTGTTTTTATTGGCCAGTCTGAGATATGTCTCTTTCTTTGCAACTCTGCCTAGAAGGCAAGCATCCCAGAATGTTGCCATAATTTTGAATGGTAGTGTTTGTGGGAACTCCTTTAAGACTTTTGGAAAAGCATTCCAGGTGAAGGTGGTTGAGAGGATGCCAAGGGTGTGCAAAGCTGTCATCAAGGCAAAGGGTGGCTACTTTGAAGAATCTCAAATGTAAAATATATTTTTGGGTTACTACATGATTCCATATGTGTTATTTCATTGTTTTGATCGCTTCACTATTATTCTACATTGTAGAAAATAGTAAAAAAATAAAGAAAAACCCTTGAATGAGTTGGTGTGTCCCCACTTTTTACTGGTACTGTATACCAAATAATGTGTGAAATTAGTTTTGATTTAGAATGAACCATTATCATGCACCTGTCTCAGAACAGAGGCAGGGGAAAAAATACATGTAATCTATGCACTTAGTGAATGGAGGACGCTTTTCCCGTGGTTCATTTTCATGCCAGCCATGTAGGCTATACTCCTGTTTTAAAGTGAAGCAATGTACTTAATATTAGGAAAGTTGAGAAATAAATATAGTAGCCCTAGCCTATAGAAAGCTGATGGGATCCTCCTCTTTTTAATAGAGGCCATCAATTGCATAGCCTATAGAAATGTTGCACAACATGAGCTAATGGGTTCTCATGAAGTGTTTGATTTGACTTTCGATCACATTTACATTGGTGTCAGAGTGATTAGAGGGACAATAGAGTGTGGAGTACCAGGCAGTTAGCAAGTTTGGAATTTGACTGCGGTCATGACTCATGACTGCCGGTGTGGTAATACGGCCACCATAACAGCCCTAAAATGGAGTGCCCTATTCAGAAACACATGGTTGAACCTAAGAGGTCATGGGGGAGTTAACCTGTAGCTGACATGTGGTCAAGTCATATTGGTCTAACAAAGAGTCAGAGCCTGGCTTTTCTCAAGGAGAGAAAAACTGGTCCATTACTCCACTCCACTGTAACGTATGGTTGAGTGGGTGTGTAATAAAGCATCTGGAGGACAAGCTGCAGGCTTCCTCTGACCCTGAGCCTCTTCCCTTCTCGGAATACTTCAAAGCCAATCGGTTCCTCTGCTTGGCTCCCGCCCAGAGGTCAGAGGTCAGCAGTTATTGTTTATGTTAGAGAGACTCAGACGGATCACTCTCTCAGCACGCACGCACACGCACCTTGTGCGTTGGTGATTGGTCTTCCTCTGAATTCCCCTATTATCATCCTGGAATGTCTGGAAAGGAATTATGTTGGTGACGTTCCAAACATTACGATTGTTGACCCGTGTCACTGTAGGTGTGTGTGTGTGTGTGTGTGTGTGTGTGTGTGTGTGTGTGAGAGAGAGAGAGAAAGAGATGGAGAGAAAGAGAGATGGGTAAAGAGAGAGAGGCCATACACAGCTGTGTCTCCTCTCATTATGATGGGCTGACAGTCTGTCTTTAACCGTCTCTAATGCTCTCCTTTGCTTTAATTGTGTGTAGTTGGGACAGAGATGCAGCGGTGCTGACTGTGGGACAGGAGGGGAGTTTCTGTAGGAACCCAGACAGAGACACACATGGCCCCTGGTGTTACACTAACAGCACTGCTATACCCTGGGACTACTGCAGCGTCAAACCATGTGAGTCATACACACACACACAACCCTGCTAGTGGCATTTTCACTGTGTTGTCACTGAAACATCTATCTTGTGTTTCATCCTCTGTCATACAGGTGAACCATCAGAGAACACCATTCCACAGAGAGGTCAGTCGCTCTACTCCGCCTCCTGGTTTTCATGTTTTCATCTTGTACTTCTCTCTGGGTATAAAATGGTTGTTTCAACATAGTTCCCTCTTTCTCAACTTGTCAGTGGAGGTGTCCAAGGTGTCATGTTTCATCCATAAAACGACCAGGATAGTAGGAGGAGCTCCAGTCGCCATCACAGACGGAAGTTGGATGGTCAGCATACAGAAACGGTACACACACACACACACACACACACACACACACACACACACACACACACACACACACACACACACACACACACACACACACACACACACACACACACACACACACGCCTGGCTTTGCTTCTCTGTGTTATCTACTGTAGGTATAAACTCTGCTCTAGTGGCAGATGTATAGACCATTTGTCTAAGTGTTGGAGTTAGCAAAGGTCCATTCCCAGTGTGTAATATCATGTGTGTTGTGTTCCCTCCCCAGGTCCAGTCACTGGTGTGGAGGTTCTCTCATACGAGAGGAGTGGGTCCTCACTGACAGACAATGCTTCTCCTCATGGTAACTGCACCTCTCTCTCTCTCTTCCTCTTTTGCTCTTTACCTTTCTTCCTCTGCCTCTTTCTCTTTACTATGCTTACATCCACCTGTCTCCACACAGTGTTCCAGACCTGAGTGAGTATCGTGTGTGGTTGGGTGTATCAGACCTTCGTGGCTTGGCTCCGAACAGCTCCTTCAGACAGGAAGTCTCCATCTCCCATGTGATCTGTGGTCCTGAGGGCTCCAACCTGGCCCTCATACGGCTGGCCCAGTGAGTGCCTGAAAAGAAATATACAAACTCTCCTGGTCGTATATCATACGTTTTCTAGTCTTGTATTCTTCAACAACAAAAAAATATTTCTCTCACTCAGGCCTGCCCTCCCTGCAGACAGTGTCCACACCATTCAGCTGCCGGTGGCTGGGTGCTCCATTGCTGATGGCTCGATGTGTAGCATGCATGGATGGGGCGAGACCAAAGGTACACACACATACCATCACATCCATCAGGATTATGTAATCTAGGAAAGGGACTGGTTACTCATTAGCTGTAATGATGTCTTGTTGTCATGACTATAATCTCCCCTCCTCTCACCTATCACTCAGGTACGGGTCATGAAGGTGTACTGAAGGTGGTCCATCTGCCCATGGTCAGTAATGAGAGGTGTAGTGAACAACACAGAGGGAACCTCCACATCACAGACACCAAGATTTGCGCTGGGGGGAGGAAGGACGAGGGGGTCTGTGAGGTAAGGAAGCTGGTGAACTGTGAATGAAATGTGCCTGAAACACTCCTGAACAGTTCTCTCTCATCAGGAGTTGACTGTATGTTTTTCCTAATGTATGCTTTATGTCTCTCCCCCTGTCAGAGGGACTATGGCGGCCCCTTGGTGTGCCAGGAAGGAGAGAGCAGGGTCATAGTGGGGGTCAGTGTCCATGGCAGAGGCTGTGCCCGTGCCAATCGGCCTGGCATCTTCATCAACGTCCCCTTCTACACCCAGTGGATCCACAAGGTGTTCCGACACTACCCCGAACCTCAGATCAACTAGGCACTACCCTCAGATCAACTAGGCACGACCCTCAGATCAACTAGGCGCGACCCTCAGATCAACTTGGCACTACCCTCAGATCAACTTGGCACTACCCTCAGATCATCTAAATATCAAATAGAGATAAACCTTTATCCCATCATCAATTAGAGACTCACTCGACCCCCCTTGATATAGATACACATTGTTGTCACTACTCTTACCTGTGGCTCAGTCACGTAAGGATCAACTGAGTCCCTGTGCATTTGAAAGGGGGAAAATCCAGCCATACAGAAAAATATCAAACGCTACTCAAAACGTGATTCTGGAGTTCAGACTCATGGGCTTCTATATGTCTTTGGAGTGGACCTGTGAAGTGGAATGTAATTGTGTTGATCAGACTGCTGGATCGATCCTTTAGATAATATAAATATGTAGTGTTACAAACATGCTACTAAGGACAACGGAGATGTGGATATGTGGTTGGCCAACCACCATGTCCTGAAGCTGGTAAGGTTTGGATGTTCAGGACTCGTATTGTACACAATCAGTAAGAATCTGTAGACAATGTGGTAATAGGGGAGAGTGGGGTAAATTGAGACACCCCTTGTTTCTAGGAAACCATATACAAAATTAATAATGTGACCACATTTTTAGGAAGAGGTCATCATTTCATGGAGTCAGAAGGAAGAAACCACCACCACAAAGTAAATTGAATGTATTGTGTTACAGGTTTCATGATGCTTGTATCTAAACCAAAGTAGATGTACATCAGTTGGGGTCTTTATAAGCTACGATATGAGGTCCTAAACCTAGCATGAAAGTGCATCCTTGTAGCTGTGTGGACTAATATAATCAAAATGTTTGGCTTGGGGTAAGTTGAGCCAATGGCCACCATACCCCATACAAATGATGATTACATTTGGTCAGTTTTATGCATAATATGCATAGTATTTTTGCAATGTGTCATGCATATAAACTCATGATAGTGCATTTGTATTATTACAGAGCAGACATCATCATGCCCCTTGTATACAAACGTAAAACAAGCAGGGGTCTACCCGCCTTGAGTTTCTTCAGAGAGCAGCCATGGAAGTGAGAGAAGGGAAGGAGTCAATTTGAGCAGCAGAAAAGGATGGAAAAAATTGTCCTTATGACACTGAAGAGGTACATTGACTATCAGCAAGGCTATGACAGAGTAGCAGAGGCACACAAGGTCTCATCTGATGACATGGAGTCTCAGCCTGCTGATCATATCAAGAATCTGGCCTTAAATGCAGAGAACTGGCACAACTGGCACATACGAATTGGCACATTGAAGTAACATCTCTATCCCAGGCAACTGGTCAAGAAATGAAAGGGTCAGTGATATTGAACAGAGAGATCTATATCTGAATGTAGGCATACATTTAAGATATACACTATACCACACCCCCATTCCATGAATTAAACTTTGACCTACCAGCACCATCACCCACTATCACAGGTCACCATCACCCACCTACCTCAAGGCGGCTCAACTGACCTTGTTCCTATGCTCAACTTACCCCATACCCGGGGTAAGATGTGCCAAAATACCACCTTTTTTGGACAAGCTATGTTTTCAAAACTGTTATGTTTCCATGAATTCTGATTATTTCCAGGGATACACAACATCCTGAAATACACTACAAAAGTGTGCTCATCAAACATCTCATTCGAAAATCATGGGCATTAATATGGAGTTGTTCCCCCCTTTGCTGCTATAAAAGCCTACACTCTTCTGCGAAGGCCTCCCACTAGATGTTGGAACGTTGCTGCTGGGACCTGCTTTCATTCAGCCAATAGAGCATTAGTGAGGTCGGGTAGTGATGTTGGGCGATTAGGCCTGGCTCGCAGTCGGCTTTCCAATTCATCCCGAAGGTGTTCGATGGGGTTGAGGTCAGGGCACTGTGCAGGCGAGTCAAGTTCTTCCATACCGATCTCGTCAAACCATTTCTGTATGGACCTCACTTTGTGCACGGGGGCACTGTCATGCTAAAACAGGAAAGGGCCTTCCCCAAACTGTTGCCACAAAGTTGGAGGCACAGAAGCTGTAGCGTTAAGATTTCCCTTTACTGTAACCAAGGGGCCTAGCGCTAATCATAAAAAACAGCCCAAGACCTTTATTTCTCCTCCACCAATCTTTACAGTTGGCACTATGGATTCAAGCTGGTATTGTTCTTCTGGCATCTGCCAAACACAGATTTGTCCATCGGACTGCCAGATGGTGAAGCGTGATTCATCACTGCAGAGAACACATTTCCACTGCTCTAGAGTCCAATGGCTGTGAGTTTTACACTACTCCAGCTGGTGCTTGGCATTGCGCATGGTGATCTTAGGCTTGTGTGTGCCTGCTCGGCCATGGAAACCCATTTCATGAAGCTCCTGACGAACAGTTATTGTGCTGACGTTGCTTCCAGAGGCAGTTTGGAACTCTGTAGTGAGTGTTGCAACCAAGGACAGATGATTTTTAAGTGTTATGCGCTTCATCACTCGGCGGTCCCGTTCTTTGAGCTTGTGTGGCTTACCACTCTGCGGCTGAGCCATTATTGCTCCTAGAATTTTGTACTTCACAATAACAGCACATACAGTTGACCGGGGCAGCTCTAGCAGAGCAGAAATTGGATGAACTGACTTGTTGGAAAGGTGGCATCCTACTGTATGACGGTGCCACATTGAAGTTACTGAGCTCTTCAGTAAGGCCATTCTACTGCCAATGTTTGTTTATGGAGATTGCATGGTTATGTGATTGATTTTATACACCTGTCAGCAACGGGTGTGGCTGAAATAGCTAAATCCATTCATTTGAAGGGGTGTCCACATACTTTGTGTATAAATAGTGTATATGGTAGAAACAATACTATTTTTCCCTTGACATAGTGATGCTGAATGTAAACCTTTTTGGCTCAACCTACCCCAATCTCCCCTACACTTGATTCCTGAAGTTACTTGAATGTACTGAAAATCAAAAGGCAGTAGCTCTCCACTTCTGTAGTGTTCTTCTGTAGGGCACTGTCAAGGTCACTAAAGCACAGCTCTGTACTTCTTATGGCCTTATGAGGGCATTATATACTGTACTATGCCAATAAGTGTCACAGTGTAAATAGTTTGCTGAGTGTGACTCTAACACTCGGAATGTGATATTGGTCTTATAGACCTGTGAGAGGATGGTGAAGTTGGCCTTTTAGGAATATGGAAAGATCAATATGAAGCCATTGAATGTAAATATGTCTTATTTCTGTATATGTACAGTATTTTAAAGGTAAAAGGGAATGGATTGCAACTCCAAGCCTTGCCAGTATCCTCTTACCCTCTCCCCTCCTTTCTTTCTATTTCCACTTCTCTCTTCATCTCTCCTCCCCGCCTCTCTTACTGCAGTAATGTATTCTGTTTGATAAACACACATAACTCATTACTACAGGCCAGTATGACTGATTCCGTGTGTGTGTGTGTGTGTGTGTGTGTGTGTGTGTGTGTGTGTGTGTGTGTGTGTGTGTGTGTGTGTGTGTGTGTGTGTGTGTGTGTGTGTGTGTGTGTGAATTCTATTGGAGTGAGTTATATTCCCTCCCCTCCCACAGCCTCTGGCAGACATCCAGTAACTCTCTACTCTGGAAATTAACTTTCACAGAATCTGTTACTGCAAACTGTTACCGAAATGGAGGTGTACTGTATTTTTTATGTTATCATTATGGAAGTATTAGCCTCTATATCTATCACACGTTGACTATTTCACCTGGGAATGTGAGGAGTCAAACAAGTAGGCCCACTTTATAGCTTTTCTTATATTTCATGCATTTGTATTTGAACATTTAGTGAAGTTGTATTCTGTGTGTGTGTGTGTGTGTGTGTGTGTGTGTGTGTGTGTGTGTGTGTGTGTGTGTGTGTGTGTGTGTGTGTGTGTGTGTGTGTGTGTGTGTGTGATGCTGCTATACAATGTTACATTATCTGTACCTGTATACTCTAGGCTACTGTACATGTATTGTTTTTAATTTGAATACTCAATTTCAATACAGTACTATCATATACATGTAATAGCCTACACCGTGTTCATTTCTCAATGTAAGTTAATCATTGAATACTATGTATTAGTGTTACAGTATATTACGGCATGGCACAATGGCCACATACAAGGAGTTTGTCTGTTTAATAAGCATTAGGTGGTTGGGAGTGTAATCATTAGACCTAATTTCCATTTCAACCTTTCGGGGAGAAATTGTTGCATGCACAACAAGGTTTTATAACAGTAGGGCCTAGGCTTCTACAGGTGTCATGTATTACATTTGCTTCAGAAAGCGTCCATAAAATTAACAGAAGGAAATTGTCTTTGACACGTGGCTCACATATCAAGCTCATTAAAAGCACCAATGCTAACATACATAGGACAAGACAATTAAAAAGGTAGGCACTAAGTGCAGCATTAGCATTTGTGTATAAATGTACTGTTTAAAATTGTTATTGCAGAGCGAGGATTTGTTGTGGATATTCACTTTGACTTTGTACTGTACAAGCGGCCTGGCAGAAGCAATTTGTTTGCTGAGTAGGCAAGTTTGTAGTTGGTTATGAAGCTGCTCTGAAGTGTATCTCATCAATAGACTACTTCCAGTCTGGAATTGACATATTTCATGTTTTACCTCCATGGCGGACGAGCTGCAGTCGCTGGTCAAACCCTCAGTTGAATCCTAAATTATAGTATTTTTTCCAAGCTAGTTAGACTGAAGCGCTGTGAGATGTATCACCTGTCTAGCTTATTCCAAGACCAGCAATTATCTGTGGAATCATGTTTTATGTTTTGTGTGGACCCCAGGAAGATCCTAATAAAATGCCATTATGGAACTTGGCTGTAGTGTCCACTAGGTGGTGATAGCGTACAGGCAATATGTGGAGGAAGAATAAGATTTAAACCATAAGAGTCTAAGCCCTTGCTAAATTGGACGAGGGGGATCATTTTGCTATTTGATTTAGAATTTTAAGACCCCTTGAAGTATAAAATAAATTACATTTTGATTTGGCCCTACTGCTATTAGTCCATACAAACACATTGAATACATATTCACTACATGGAACAACAGATAGTCCCCCCAAAAAGGAAGTTTGTCATATAGTGTCTGTCCTATATCTGAGAGATGGAACCCCTTATTTTTGGAACTAAACAGTCTCCATATATACTTCCATTCATTTTTTCACCTGATCACGGGGGACCTTCATACGAGTGTTGTGAAGCCTGTGGGTGTCCTAGAGCAAAACAACTGACATGTACACTACCGGTCAAACATTTTAGAACACCTACTCATTCAAGAGTTTTTCTTCATTGTTACTATTTTCTACATTATAGAATAATAGTGAAGACATCAAAACTATGAAGTAACACATATGGAATCATGTAGTAACCAAAACATTTTATATTTGAGATTCTTCAAAAAGCCACCCTTTGCCTTGATGACAGCTTTGCACACTCTTGGCACTCTCTCAACCAGCTTCATGAGGTAGTCACCTAGATTGCATTTCAATTAACAGATGTGCCTTCTTAAAAGTTAATTTGTGGAATTTCTGTCCTCAATGTGTTTGAGCCAATCAGTTGTGTTGTGACACGGTAGGGGGTATACAGAAGGTAGCCCTATTTGGTAAAACACCAAGTCCATATTATGGCAAGAAAAGCTCATATAAGCAAAGAGAAACGACAGTCTATCATCACTTTAAGACATGAAGGTCAGTCAATATGGAAAAGTGCAGTCGCAAAAACCATCAAGCGCTATGATGAAAGTGGCTCTCATGAGGACCTCCACAGGAATAGAAGTCCAGAAATTGCAGCCCAAGTAAATGCTTCACAGAGTTCAAGTAACAGACACATCTCAACATCAACTGTTCAGAGGAAACTGTGTGAATCATGGTCGAATTGCAGCAAAGAAACCACTAGTAAAGGACACCAATAATAAGAAGAGACTTGCTTGGGCCAAGAACCAAAAGCAATGGACATTAGACCGGTGGAAATCTGTCCTTTGGTCTGGAGTCCAAATTGGAGAATTTTGCTTTGAACCACCTTGTCTTGTGAGACGCGGTGAGGGTGAACGGATGATCTCCGCATGTGTATTTCCCACCTTAAAGTATGGAGGAGGAGGTGTTATGGTGTGGGGGTGCTTTGCTGGTGACACTGTGATTTATTTAGAATTCAAGTCACACTTAACCAGCATGGCTACCACAGCATTCTGCAGCGATATGCCTTCCCATCTAGTTTGCGCTTAGCGCTTAATTTGTTTTTCAACAGAACAATGACCCAACACACCTCCAGACTGTGTAAGGGCTATTTGACCAAGAAGGAGAGTGATGGAGTGCTGCATCAGATGACCTGGCCTCCACAAATCAAATGTTATTGGTCACTTACACATGTTTAGCAGATGTTATTGCAGGTGTAGCGAAATGTTCCGACAGTGCAGCAATATTTAACAAGTAATGCCTAACAATTTCACAACAAATACCTAATACACACAAATCTAAGTAAAGGAATTGAATTAAGAATATATAAATATATGGATGAGCAATGTCAGAGCATCATAGACTAAGATACAGTAGATAGTATAGAATACAGTACAGTATATACATACTGCATGAAATGAGTATTGCAAGATATGTAAACATTATTAAAGTGACATTATTAAAGTGACTGGTGTTCCATTTATTAAAGTGGCCAATGATTTAAAGTCTGTGTATGTAGGCAGCAGCCTCTCTGTGCTAGTGATGGCTATTTAACAGTCTAATGGCCTTGAGATAGAAGCTGTTTTTCAGTCTCTTGGTCCCACAATCCCCCTGACCTCAACCAAATTGAGATGGTTTGGGATGAGTCAGACCGCAGAGTGAAGCAAAAGCAGCCAACAAGTGCTCAGCATGTGGCAACTCCTTTAAACAGTTGGAAAAGCATTCCAGGTGAAGCTGGTTGAGAGAATGCCAAGAGTGTGCAAAGCTGTCATCAAGGCAAAGGGTGGCTACTTTTTTGGTTACTACGTGATTCCATATGTGTTATTTCATAGTTTTGATGTCTGCACTACTATTCCACAATGTAGAAAATAGTAAAAATAAAGATAAACCCTTGAATGAGTAGGTGTTCTAAAACTTTTGACCGGTAGTCTACGTGTTCATGAGAGTCCACAGAGGAGTCATTAGTGTGTATCCTAAACTGTTCAGATGCTACAGACAGAAGCTGGCAGTTTGGCTGTACCGACTTCTGTCGATTCCCAAGACGCTTGTGGGGACTGTAGAGCAAAACGGAGAACACCAACGTGTTCGTGAGAGTCTTATCTTCCCTTAGAATCTCTTATTTCCATATTTTGTAGTCCAAACCGTTCGGACGCTACAGACAATTTTGTGAGAAGAGGTCGCATGGTCTAACAAACACCTCTCTAGCTGTCACCTTTTACCGCAGATGCAGGGCTGTGTGTATTTCACAGCAGTGATGCTGTGCTAGAGAAGGGTTCTCCCTGACTGACGGTGTCTTTAATGTTGGCTGCTCTTATAGCCCTGCACCCACATCATTCCCCACATAAGCCATTATGCATCCAAACACACTTAAACAGGGGCATGCCTGAGAGACACTGAAACGCAAGGGATGGAGCTGGAAGGGAGAGAGAGGGAGAGGGGATTAAATGCTGAATCCATTGATGTAGCATTAAAGAAGTTACAGCCAGCAGAAAATACACAGAATAGACATTTTCTGTTGTGTGAGTTCTGCATGCTACTGCTGACATGCACAACACACACACACACGGCCACCAGTGTCCCAGCAGACGTGTGGGGACCATACTCGCAAACTTTTGCTTAGACCTGAGGATTATACTTGTGGTTTAAAATAGCTAGCTGCTATCTTTTCTCACAGGCCAACCTGGCACAATAAGTAACCCAGCACTATGCTGAGGCCAACCAGCTGAGCACATGGTTATATCCGGTAACAGAATAACGACTCAACCTATCAGATACCTTACACGATAGAGCCATCATCTAATTGCATTTATTAGACAGGTCAACTTGGCCACCAGAGGGAGATTCTAAAACCTCCAACTTCACGGTTTATTTTTTTACCCATGTCTCAGTCATAGGTGCGGTGTGCAAATATACAATACATGACGCTTCCTTGACTAGGCTACTGATGTTACACAAAATTCTAAAGGCACGTTTTTGCATATATGAGAAAATGCAAACTTTTTGCTTACTGTTTCACACACATCGATTTGCTTTTAGCGATAAAACAAGTAAGAGGATTATACTTTTATATTTGTAGCTACACTGTAAAAAATTGTAAAAGAAGATGGTGGTCTTGTCAAATAGCTGTATTTCCCTACTAATATTCTAAATTGGTGTTGCAGTATGCTAAGACAGTTCGCCCAAAGTTTGAGAGATACCACAGCTGTAAGTTCAAACCCCACTTGTGGTCATTTGTTGTTTATAGGAAAATTACACTCCACTGCTGGTCCTCAAGTCAAATAACGCATATGTGACAAAGTACATAATTATACCAATGCATAGAAAACAATTTAGGCCTATATGTAAAATGTAATATAATTATTAGGCCCTATCATATCAGTGTGTTTCTCTACAAGGCTGAAAAGTTTACATACACTTAGGTTGGAGTCATTAAAAGTCTTTTTTCAACCACTCCACAAATCTCTTGTTAACAAACTATAGTTTTGGCAAGTCGATTAGAACATCTACTTTGTGCATGACACAAGTCATTTTCCAACAATTGTTTACAGACACATTATTTCACTTATAATTCACTGTATCACAATTCCAGTGGGTCAGAAGTTTACATATACTAATTTGACTGTGCCTTTAAACAACTTGGAAAATTCCAGAAAATGATGTCATGGCTTCAGAATCTTCTGATAGGCTAATTGACATCATTCGAGTCAATGAGAGGTGTACCTGTGGATGTATTTCAAGGCCTACCTTCAAACTCAGTGCCTCTTTGCTTGACATCATGGGAAAATCTAAAAAATTCAGCCAAGACCTCAGAATTTTTTTGTATACCTCCACAAGTCTGGTTCATCTTGGGAAACAAAAATAGAACTTTTGGCCATAATGACCATTGTTATGTTTGGAGGAAAAAGGGGGAAGCTTGCAAGCCGAAGAACACCATCCCAACTGTGAAGCACGGGGGTGGCAGCATCATGTTGTGGGGGTGCTTTGCTGCAGGAAGGACTGGTGCACTTCACAAATGATATGGCATCATGAGTTTGGAAAATTATGTGGATATATTGAAGCAACATCTCAAGACATCAGTCAGGAAGTTAAAGCTTGGTCGCAACTACATACTTCCAAAGTTGTGGCAAAATGGGTTAAGGACAACAAAGTCAAGGCATTGGAGTGGCCATAACAAAGCCCTGACCTCAATCCTATAGACATTTTGTGGGCAGAACTGAAAAAGCGTGCGCAAGCAAGGAGGCCTACAAACCTGACTCAGTTACACCAGCTCTGTCAGGAGGAATGGGCCAAAATTCACCCAACTTATTGTGGGAAGCTTGTGGAAGGCTACCCAAAACGTTTGACCCAAGTTCAACAATTTAAAGACAATGCTACCAAATACTAATTGAGTGTATGTAAACTTCTGACCCATCGCGAATGTGATGAAAGAAATAAAAGCTGAAATAAATCATTCTCTCCTATTATTCTGACATTTCACATTCTTAAAATAAAGTGGTGATCCTAACTGACCTAAGACAGGGAATTTTTACTATAATATAATGTCACTAATTGTGAAAACTGAGTTTAAATGTATTTGGCTAAGGTGTATGTAAACTTTCGACTTCAACTGTAGCTCTTTGTTAAATAATTCCTAAACTTTATTTTCAAGATGTTAACTCCACTTCCCTTCAACACCCGAACATAAATGTAATTCTACATTTCAAAAGGGGGAAAAAATACTCTACACTGTGAGCTTTTGTGCAGTCACGTACAACTCATGATCTATACTGAACAAAAATATAAACGCAACATGTAAAGTGTTGTCCATTGTTTCATGAGCTGAAATAAAAGATCCCAGAAATGTTCCATATGCACAAAAAGCGTATTTCTCTCAAATTTTGTTCACAAATTTGTTTACATCCTTGTTAGTGAGCTTTCCTCCATCCACCTGACAGGTGTGGCATATCAAGAAGCTGATTAAACAGCATGATCAGTACACAGGTGCACCATGTGCTGGGGACAATAAAATGCCACTCTAAAATGTGCAGTTTTGCAACACAACACAATGCCACAGATGTCTCAAGTTTTGAGGGAGCCTGCAATTGGCATGCTGACTGCAGGAATATCCACCAGAACAGTTGCCAGATAATTTAATCTTCATTTCTCTGCCATAAACTACCTCCAATGTCATTTTAGAGAATTTGGCAGTACGTCCAACCGGCTTCACATCCGCAGACCACGTATAAACACGCCAGCCCAGGACCTCCACATCCAGCTTCTTCACCTGCAGGTTGGTCTGAGACGTGCCACCCGGACAGCTGATGAAACTGTGGATTTTAACAACTGAAGAATTTCTGCACAAACTATCCAGAAACCATCTCAGGGAATCTCATCTGAGTGCTCATTGTCCTCACCAGGGTCTTGACCTGACTGCAGTTTGGCGTCATAACCGACTTCAGTGTGCGAATGCTCACCTTCGATGGCCACTGGCATGCTGGAGAAGTATGCTCTTCACGGATGAATCCCGGTTTCAACTGTATCAGGCAGATGGCAGACAGCGTGTATGGCGTCGTGTGGGCGAGCGGTTTGCTGATGTCAACGTTGTGAACAGAGTGCCCCACGGTGGTGGTGGGGTTATGGTATGGGCAGGCATAAGCTATGGACAACGAAGACATTTGCATTTTATCAATGGCTATTTGAATGTATAGAGATACCGTGATGATATCCTGAGGCCCATTGTTGTGTCATTCATCCACCACCATCACCTCATGTTTCAGCACGATAATGTACGGCCTCATGTCGTAAGGATCTGTACACAATTTCTGGAAGCTGAACATTTCCCAGTTCTTTCACGGCCTGCCTACTCACTAGACATGTCACCCATTCATTGAGCATGTTTGGGATGCTCTGGATCGTCTTGTACGACAGCGTGTTCCAGTTCCTGCCAATATCCAGCAACTTCACACAGCCATTGAAGAGGAGTGGGACAATATTCCACAGGCCACAATCAACAGCCTGCATGAGGCAAATGGTGGTGACACCAGATACTGACTATATTTCTGATCCACGCCCCTACTTTTTTTTAAGGTATCTGTGACCAACAAATGCATATCTGTATTCCCAGTCATGTGGAATCCATAGATAAGGTTCCAATTAATTTATTTCAATTGACTGATTTCCTTATATGAACTGTAACTCAGTAAAATCTTTAAAATTGTTGCATGTTGTGTTTATATTTTTGTTCAGTGTAGTTCATTTTGTGAAAAAGTTTTGTATCACATCCAGCTACATCAACGATTTTAATTGGCTGATACGGAATCTGTTATCAAATATAATCATGTGCTCAGTTGGTCGTCCTCAGCATAGTGGCTTATTGTGCCAGGTTGCCCTATGAGAACAGATAGCAGCGAGCCATTTTAGACCACCGGTCTAAACCTGGGATCTAAGCAAAAGCTTGTGAGTATGGCCCCTTGGTGTCTCATCTAGAGGCAGAGAGCAGCGTGACAGCCATGGCTCCTGTCTGCTTAATGACCCGTAGCACACAGCTACTGTCACAGACCATCATGCCTGGCTGACTGCTGACTGCTCATACATGTAGGAGGGAGGGAATGAAGGAGGGACGGAGAGGGAAGAGAGAGATAGAGAGGGCTATATGGCTGATGAAAGTGCTCTCTATCATTACAATATTAACTCTTGGTTTAAAGGCCAAGTGCAATCAAAAACGTGGTTTCCTATGTTTTATTTATATTTCCCCGCATTGAGGTTGGAATAATACTGTGAAATTGTGAAAATTATGATAATGCCCTTTTAGTGTAAGAGCTGTTTGAAAAGACTGCCTACAATTTCAGCCTATTTTGGTGGGTAAACTAGTTAATAGACCAATAAGAAAGAGAGTTCCAAACCTCTCTGCCAATAACAGTCAGTGTTCAGTTTTCCCCTCCCCATTCAGATCATTCCCAGACAGTCCTAGCAAAATTCTTGCCTGAGAAATTGCTCTTTGCTAAGAAGCTATTTTTGTTAACTTTTGACCATTTTAATTGAAAACATCACAGTAAGGTACTTATTTTAATGATCTCCGTCCCGAAACAAATTTGGATGGTCTGGACCGGACCTAATCTGAACCAATCATAGACCTCTATGTTTCACAAGTTTGGAGATCAAAATACAGCACAATAGAGTACAGCAAAGTACCGTATCAGTACAGTACAGTACAGCACAGTAGAGTAAAGTATAGTACAGTACCAAACAACACATTTTCACTGCACCTATCTGGTGTACAGTATGTGACAATATTTAGAACATTTATTTTTACAGTAGAGTTCAGTCTGAACCAATCATGGACGTCTATGTTTGGCCCAAATCAATAACGGTCCTGGCCCAGACCAATCTACATCTGTGGATGACGGACGTTGAAATTAAAGCTGGTCCAGACCGTACCAAAAAACGACGTCTGTAGACAGACTGATCAAATTTAAACTACTTTTCAACGTCTATGGACGTCAAGTGTCGGTTGGTGCTTAGTGGGTGAGGATGCTGGTTACAGTATGGAAAAAGAGAGGGAGCTCATGAGTAGGTGTCAGTAAGAGCAGGGAGAGATGACATTAACTGGAGAGAGAGAGAGAGAGAAGGATGAGAAAGAGGCAGAAAGAGGGAGAGAGAGGGAAGGATTTTCAAACTTGGTTTGACCACCAGACGACAGAAAGAGAAAGAAAACAGTTCTGAGCTGAACATAACAGTTTGCCAGTGGAAGGGAGGACAGTAGCAGGTGACACAACTGTGGTTTGTGACTACTATGACTTCCCATTGTAGTCAGTTCAATTGCAGTAATTCCATTACCAATTCTTTTGTGCAATTTTGCGACCAATTTAATAAACCAAATAAATACCAGTAAAAACACAAACTAATTGGTAGGTCTACCTTTACTTGTTTCTTCTGTGAACTTCATTATTCTCCATCCTGATGAGGGAGAGAAATTATAAACTATATTATAGATATGAGGGTTTTTGGTAATGGAATTTCAAGGCACGGGGCAATGTTTCTTAAACGTACACAAGGCAAATAATTTAGTTTGTGTGGGTGCACAATGAGTTCTGAGACAGACAGGAGGAGAGATATTTAAACCACAGGGCTCCTACTACAGACCTCGAGTTTGTAATGTAATTGTCTTGTCTTTTGAACTGCATTAAGGCATTCACTTTCTGACACTTTCTGGGAAGCCTCTCTTCCTCTCTCCATCTATGTGGTCCTTCTCTTCGATGAAGCCATCTGGGATGGATGGATGGATATGTAGATGGATGGATGGGTGGGTGGATGGGTGGATGGGTGGGTAGATGGATGGATGGATGGATGGATGGATGGATGGATGGATGGATGGATGGATGGATGGGTGGATGGGTGGATGGGTGGGTGGGTGGGTGGGTGGGTGGATGGATGGATGGATGGATGGATGGATGGATGGATGGATGGATGGATGGATGGATGGATGGATGGATGGATGGGTGGGTGGGTGGGTGGATGGATGGGTGGATGGGTGGATGGATTGATAGGTGGATGGATTGATGGTGGATGGATGGGTGGATGGATGGGTGGAAGGATTGATGGATGGAGGGGTTCAAGTTGTGTCTGTACGTGGCGTCTCTTCGTCTCCTGTTCTAGTATCACATGAAAGGTCTCTTACATTTTGAAGTATGTGTGTGTGCGTGTATCTGTGCGTTTGTGTGTGTGTGTAAGTGTCAGTGAGTTTCCTCGCCTGTATGTGTACAGTTCTCCTGCGGTGTGTGAGTGTGCTTAGTGCGTCACCCTGCTCTCTCTGTCCCAGGTGCCCAGTAGGAATGGGCATATGGTAACCCTGTGATACAAGCTGGACTTAATGACATTACTGCCACCACAAAAAAACTTCTGACGTCACTGTTCTCCTCCTCAGCCTGAGGCAGAGATACCAGAGCCCTGTAGGCATCCTTACACAGAGGAGCTTGGGATGGAGGGAGGGGTGGATAGGTGATAGAGGAAGAGACCCTCACAGGCTTATTTTAACCTCTGTAATAAGAGTGAGTGAGTGATCGTGGGAGGTTGAACGAGTGAAAATCTCTAGTACTGTCAGCATAGCACAGCATGAAATTCATAGTCAGGTCACCCATAATACAAGTCAGTATTCGACGTCTATCCATGTCTGAGGACATCAGGAGATGATGTGGAAATAAGCCACTAGGGGCAACACTGTTACCTTCGAGTAGGTTCTGGTTTTGTTAGGGCATTGTGGATGAGGATGGTGGATGGGCGTAAGCATCTGCCTCTGATTCCAAGGGGTGAAATTTCAAAACTAGCAATAGAAAGTTGTTTTTACCTTAACCACTCGGAGTTAACACCTAACCTTAAGATTTCTGTGTTAATGCCTTACTTAACCATAACCTTAATAATTTGGGGTTAACCAGTTAAATGTAATTTAAAATCTCACCTTTCTGGTAGAAATCATTATAAATTGCTGAGGTGTAGTCACTTTTTAAGACGCAAGCTCTAGTACACAGTAGAAATATGATACAAATATGAAAACATGAAATATTTTATATAATGTATTTTCTATTCAACAAAACTGTATGAATAAGACTGGAAATGACTTGTATGCTTTCTAAATATAGTATAATCAAATTATAAAATACTAACTATAAGATTTTACCTTATAACTGTAAAATATATATTTGTATGTTTGGTGTTTGGTGTTTGGGGAAAATGTGCATATTTTCTAAAGGTCTCTCTTGATCAAAATGTCTGCCCCCATCGTTGTGAATGCCTCACAGAGCTCTAGCTTGGCTTCCTGAACTCGTTAAGAACTTTATTTTCATCTCATGTAAATATTGTCTGTGTCTGAAAAACAGAAAGTGCCTTTTGTTTAAAATCTATGAATTATTTTAGACTAATGGCTATAAAACGATCTCTGAATGTGCTACAGTGATGAAACCACTCTCTCCTGCTGCGCTACGATTGCAGGCATGTGCTTTGTCAGTGGCTGTGAGGTAGGGTTCAGCCAGGAGTTGATGGAGAGCCAATTAAATGGTAGGAGGGACATCCCAGCTTCAAGTGGTTTAAGATTCCACATCCTGTGTCACACAGGCTCAATGCGAGCCATTTCGATCCACGGTGTCCACAGATCGATTTATAAGCAAAAATGTCAGTCGGAACCGGTACCAGAACCATGCAGGCCCCTTAAACAGGGGACTTTACATATATTAAATATGAATGCCTTATTAAACACTTCGAAATTTGACGTTTGAGAAACATGGATGAACGTCTAATTCTGATGTGAGACTGTGAGAGCTAGTAGGAAATTCAAAGCTTAAAACGTATGTGTGTATGTGTCTGCTCGAGAGTGGTACGCACTTGAACGCTTCTCATTGTCATCAATCATTGCTCGTCTGTTGCCCCGGTGACGACCTTTAAAAGAACCGGAGGCGGGGCAATTACTGTAATTTGTGCTTCCACGTTTTTATTGGCTATTGCTACTGAAAGCACTTTCTCTTCCGCTCTCTCCATCTTCCCCCTTTCCTCCCTCCTCTCTCTCCTTTTTCTCGCTTCCCTATCTGTAGGCTGTTTCGCTTACACACACAAACACACACACACACACATTGTGACAAACACTGTGATACACACACCAGTAGTCGAACCTACAGGTTATGAGCATCCAGAATGAATCACTTTATGTGTTGACTTCTCACAAAGCCCTCTGCCGTGCTCTGTTTTCTCTCTCTCTCTTACCTTCCTGCATTCATCACTCCATTCTCTCCTTCATTACTACCCTCCCTCTGTTAAACTAGCTTTTAATGTCTGTGTATAGGCTCTGCTGTGTGTTCCACTTACAGGGTGTAGAGGTAGAGTGATCAGAACATGAAGAGAACATTGGGCAATCAACAGTTAAACTGAGAAACATCTGTTATGAGAGCGCTATATTGCTGTGTCTGTCTGTGTATCTGTATCAGTTCAGTTTGTTTGTGTGTGTGTGTGTGTGTGTGTGTGTGTGTGTGTGTGTGTGTGTGTGTGTGTGTGTGTGTGTGTGTGTGTGTGTGTGTGTGTGTGTGTGTGTGTGTGTGTGTGTGTGTGTGTGTGTGTGTGTGTGTGTGTGTGTGTGTGTTCCCCCAGGGTAGATTCTCTGTAATCTCTCTCCCACTGATCTGATGCAGGCTGACTGCTGGTGACCTTGTGAGAGGACTAGTGTTCACTGCAAACCCTTCGACATGCGTTACTAAGTCTCTCTCTCTCCCTCACTCTCGTGTGTGTGTGTGTGTGTTTACACAGCTTTAACACTGTTTCCCATTAACTCCACACTAATCAGTTAACTGTAGTCTAACTCTGGAATACTACTAACTCTGAAGACAAAACACATGTCTAACTGTGGTTGATTCCTGAATTCCATATTGCAGTTAGCTCGACTAGACTAGACTAGACTAGACTTGAGAACGCTACTCACAGGGATAGGCTCCAGTTCAAGTTTAGGACAGAGGAACACTTAATCTCAGACCCCCACACACACAAACACACACAAACACACACACACACACACACACACACACACACACACACACACACACACACACACACACACACACACACACACACACACACACACACACACACACACACACACACACACACACACACAGCTATGTGTCCCCTGTCCTCTGGCTGCTGCCTTGTGGGTTCAGCTGGAGTTCGAGGCTCTCTCTGTTTTATCTCTCTCTCTATCTTTGTGTGTGTGTGTTCGTCCTTGTCCTTGTGTAAGTGTGAGTGTGTGTGCATGCATGCACTTGCGTAATGCCTCGATCACACCGATAGCATCATTGCATTTTCGTACACCAGAAGTCCTTTCATTTCCAATGGAATGCTGCGTTTGCCTTGCAGCATTGCGTTGCAGAGGCAGTTGCATTGTGTTGTGTGGTGCATACTTTGGATTTATCAAACCTATGCATCAAACTGTATGTGTAGACGGCTTGACAGAAATGGTAGCAGTAGGAGAATGTTTAACTTTTGTTGCAAACTTATCCAGATGACGCTGCGTGCCCTTTTGCACAATGAAGCTGCCGGTGTGATCGATGCGCAAGTGTTTGTGTGTTTGTGTGTTTGTGTGTTTGTGTGTATGTGTGTTTGTGTGTGCATGTGTGTGTGGGTGCGTGCGCTTGCGTAAGTGTTTGTGTGTGTGTGTTTACGTGTGTTGTGTGTGTTTGTGTGTGTGTGTGTGTGTTTGTGTGTGTATTTTTTTGGTGTGTGTGTGTGTGTGTGCGTGCGTGTGTGCGTGCGTGCGTGTGTGCGTGCGTGAGTCCGTGTGTCACAACTTCCGCCGAAGTTGGTGCCTCTCCTTGTTCGGGCGGCGTTCGGCGGTCGACGTCACCGGCTTTCTAGCCTCCACCGATCTACGTTTCTTTTTCCATTTGTTTTGTCTTGATTGTACACACCTGGTTTCCATTACGTTATAATTTGTTCCCTATTTAACTCTCTGGTTCCCACATGGTTTTGTGCGTGTTTGTTCTTTGTTAAGTAGTCGCTCTGTTGTGTCGAGCTGGAATATTTTCCCTGTATGGAATTTGTTTGTGATTTATCTGAGTAAAGTACGTTGTTACTCAGTTCTGTGTCCTGCGCCTAACTCCGTCCTACCTGCTGCACACTGACTATTGACAGTGTGTGTGCGTGCGTGCTTGCGTGCGTGCGTGCGTGTGTGTGTGTGTGTGGGTCAGGCTGCCTTTTTCTTCCTGTCTTTTACATTCCAAAGTATTATCTTTTGTGTTATGTTATTTATATGACTGTTGATTCTGGATCATTGATGTTGATGAGGCAGTGATCATTCCCTCTGGGCTCTGACAGGACAGATTATCCCATTTCACAGCTAGCCTGCTCCTAAAGGAAATGGAAAGATTGAAAGTCACACAAACATTACTCTTGCAATGATGCAGTGAGATAAAGCAACAAGGGTTTTTCCTCCGTCATCTACTCTAACCTGAAAACAGGGGCCAAGTAACAGCACTATGGAGGAGTTCCCCTTCTTGTGAGAAAAGGATAAGGAGAGGAAGCCACTTTAGACTATTGACATGTACTTTATTATCACTATCCTACCACAGTAGTCAGACATTTATGTTGTACACAGAGAAGTAGATGTATAGTGTATATCATAGGAAACACAGCTTATACACACAATTGGCAATACTATCTCTCTTGTCTTCTTGCCCGTGGTAACTAAGCTATCCCATAACACGCAACATCTTGTTTAACAGCTATCACCCACTATAACAGCTGACCTTCCAGTGAGAGACAGATAGAGAAAGGGAGAGAGATTATTTAGCATTTCAGACTGATTTAATGAACAGATAAAGGCTGTGTTAGTCCCCTAGCAGTAGACCAGAGAGTATTAAGGCTAAATATCTGTCAGTCTGTAATAAAACAAACATGAATACCAGACTTGATTTAATTATAATACACATCATAATTCATGTTTATTTTTGCTGAAGGACTATTTTACAGCTATAGCAAACTGGCTCAAATGAAGATCCTACATCTGAGCTAGGTGTATTGCTGTTCCACTGGCTGTCCCCTAGGTTGTCCCCTAGGTTGTGTCATGGTGATAAGTGTTGAGTGGTGGTGTGTGTGTTGATATGAGTGTGTCTGAGCTCCTTCCCATCAAGCAGGGAAAATCCATATGTCCTTCATTACAGGTTTTTGTGTGTGTGTGTGTGCGTGTGCGTGTGCGTGTGCGTGTGCGTGTGCGTGTGCGTGTGCGTGTGCGTGTGTGTGTGTGTGTAAGAGAGAGAAAGAGAGAGAGAGACAGAGTGTGTACTATGTCCTTGAAGGATGTCACGTCAGAACATGGCAATCCTTATCTCGCTGTCTCTTTCTCTGCCTCTGTCTCTATTCCTTCATCTAGAGAGAGAGAGAGAGAGAGAGAGAGAGAGAGACCCCTAAACAGAGAGTACACAGTGGCAGAATACCTGACCGCTGTGACTGACCCAAACTTAAGGAAAGCTTTGACTATGTACAGACTCAGTGAGCATAGCCTTGCTATTGAGAAAGGCCGCCGTAGGCAGACATGGCTCTCAAGAGAAGACAGGCTATGTGCACACTGCCCACAAAATGAGGTGGACACTGAGCTGCACTTCCTAACCTCCTGCCCAATGTATGACCATATTAGAGACACATATTTCCCTCAGATTACACAGATCCACAAAGAATTCGAAAACAAATCCAATTTTGATAAACTCCCATATCTACTGGGTGAAATTCCACAGTGTGACATCACAGCAGCAAGATTTGTGACCTGTTGTCACAAGAAAAGGGCAACCAGTGAAGAACAAACACCATTGTAAATACAACCCATATTTATGCTTATTTATTTTAACTTGTGTGCTTTAACCATTTGTACATTGTTACAACACTGTATATATATATAATATGACATTTGTAATGTCTTTATTGTTTTGAAACTTCTGTATGTGTAATGTTTACTGTTAATTTGTATTGTTTATTTCACTTTTGTATATTATCTACCTCACTTGCTTTGGCAATGTTAACACATGTTTCCCATGCCAATAAAGCCCCTTGAATTGAATTGAATTGAATTGAGAGAGAGAGAGAGAGAGAGAGAGAGAGAGAGTGGGGGATTGAGAGTGGGGGATTGGGTCTGATATCTCTTAAATAACAGAGAGATTAGATACAGAGAATGAGAGAGAGACTGAAAGAGAGAGGAGGAGATATAAAGAGAGGGAGGGAGATAGAGAGAGTGGGAGACAGAAAGAGATAGAGATCTTAACATTATTATGAAGATGTCAGAAAGGTGTGTGTTTATGGTACTCTGTTCATGTCAGGGTCATGACCCTGGTCCCTATGTTAAAGGCATCTAATCAGAGATAACAGGTCACTCATTGGGGATCATCTAGTGATACCCACCAGATATGTGCTGGTCAAATATGAAGTGGCTAAATGCATGTCCAGATGACAGATGATGAAATGCCCAATGCAATCAGTGCTAAATTTAGCTTTTATGTTACACTGTTTGTATGCTCTTGAGACATGACATGGTGATTGGTGCTTGCCATTTGGCAACTAAAAAAGATTACACTTTTTCCTTATCCATCTCATCATGATGGGATAGCTCTTTTCACGTCTGGTTCATTGTATTACTTTTTGAAGGGAGCACAATTCATAAAAAAATTAGATTTAAATTCACCAAATGAAACTTTTTTTTGTCAGTAAAAGAAAGATTATGTGACGGAGTGGTTTTTCAGAGTAACAGAGTGTATGTGTGGGTGTGTGTCTTTTTGATTTTACTATCCATGTGGGGACCAGAAACCTCACAAGATTTGGACAAGTGGGGGCATTTTGCCGGTCCCCACAAGAAATAAGTATATTTTAGGCTTAAGGTTATTTTACTATCCATGTGGGGACCAGAAACCTCACAAGATTTGGACAAGTGGGGGCATTTTGCCGGTCCCCACAAGAAATAAGTATATTTTAGGCTTAAGGGTTGGGGTTACGTTAAGGGTTAGGGTTAATGTTAGGGTTACGTTAAGGGTTAGGTTAGAATTAGGGTTAGGGTTACGTTAAAAACTTCTTGTCATTAGGGGGTGCTGTTAGCACTTTGTAATAATTACGTTCCCAAATTAAACTGCCTCGTACTCAATTCTTGCTCGTACAATATGCATATTATTATTACTATTGGATAGAAAACACTCTCTAGTTTCTAAAACCGTTTGAATTATATCTGTGAGTGAAACAGAACTGGACTTAGAGCAATTTTCCTATGTGGATGTGAGAATGCAACATTTTGCAAGCTGTTCTCAGATCTGTTTATAAATCCGCCTGTCTTCTATTGGTTGAGATGCACTGCATACGCCTTCCCCTGGTTGTTAGCGAATAGTGAGTCTTGAAATGGAGTCTCTAGGCAGATCTGAAAGGTTATAAATGGCTTGGCAAGGAGGTGTGTGTTCTTTTCCCTCTTCGCTCTGACGCAGAAAGGAGCTTGGCATATCGTACCAGAACCTTCGGTTATAACTCTTAGAAATATCCGGCTGTGTTTTTATTCGATATAGGTGTTAAAGACATCATAATATTGTTATTTTAAACCGAATTATATCAGTTTATGTCAGTATATTGCGATTTTTCGGATATGTATTAGTGTTGCGTTCTAGGGAGTTGGTGATGTCTGGACCACATGCCTAATGTTTACTGCTAATTGCAACGTTGAAGAGGACATTCTACAACCGAGCAACGATTCTTTTGGACAAAGGACACCTTTCCCAAGATTCTGATGGGAGTTCATCAAAAAGTAAGAACTATTTATGCTGATAATTCGTTGTTCTGTTGAAAAATGTTACATGCATAAGCCGCCATTAATTTCAGTGTAGCCTCGCTTTAACGCACGCTGTATGTTGTAGTAACGTTAATTTTAAAAATGTAACACAGCGATTGCATTAAGAACTAATTTGTCTTTCATTTGCTGTCCAACCTGTATTTTTTTGTCAAGTTTTGGATTAGTTAATGATTAGATTAGGTGCCTCTCCAAAGATTTCTCCTGACATTTTCTTTGCAGCTTTGCTACTTTTCTCATTGTATAACCACGATTTGTGCCGCTAAATATGCACATTTTCGAACAAACTCTATATGCATTGTGTAATATGATGTTATAGGACTGTCATCTGAAGAATTCTGAGAAGGTTAGTGAAAAAATTAATATATTTTGGTGGTTTATACGTTATCGCTATTTTTGCCTTGAATCAATGCTGGTGTGATGTTTGCTATTGTGGTAAGCTAATATAACGCTATATTGTGTTTTCGCTGTAAAACACTTAGAAAATCTGAAATATTGGCTGGATTCACAAGATCTGTGTCTTTCATTTGCTGTACGCTGTGTATTTTTAAGAAATGTTTTATGATGAGTAATTAGGTAATACACGATGGTCTCTGTAGTTATTCTAGTCGCTTTGGTGAGAGTTGTGATGGTGGCTGCAATGGTAAACTATGATTTATACCTGAAATATGCACATTTTTCTAACAAAACATATGCTATACAATAAATATGTTATCAGACTGTCATCTGATGAAGTTGTTTCTTGGTTAGTGGCTATTTATATCTTTATTTGGATGAATTTGTGATAGCTACTGATGGAGTAAAAAAATGGTGGAGTAAAAAAGTGGTGTCTTTTGCTAACGTGGTTAGCTAATAGATTTACATATTGTGTCTTACCTGTAAAACATTTTAAAAATCAGAAATGATGGCTGGATTCACAAGATGTGTATCTTTCATTTGGTGTCTTGGACTTGTGATTTCATGAACATTTTATTATATGATATCCCTGTGGCTTTAGGCTAGGCTATGCTAGTCAGCTTTTTTGATGGGGGGGATCCCGGATCCGGGTTTGTGAGGCGTTAGAGGTTAAGGGTTAATGTTAGGGTAAGTTTTAGGTTCAGGGTTTTTTTGGTTCCCACAAGGATAGTAAAACAAACATGTGTGTGTGTGTGTCCGCATTGTTGTGTGTGTGTGTGTGTGTGTGTGTGTGTGTGTGTGTGTGTGTGTGTGTGTGTGTGTGTGTGTGTGTGTGTGTGTGTGTGTGTGTGTGTGTGTGTGTGTGTGTGTGTGTGTGTGTGTGTGTGTGAAGTGTTTTTTTGCTGCAGTGCAGAGGCCTGCATTGCCTCTCTCACAACTTTCTACTGGTTTCCCAGGCAACCAGGGTGTCTGCACATGGAGAGCAACTTCCCCAGACGGGTCTTTGTCAGTGCAGTCACGATCTGAGAGAGAGAGAGGAGAGAGAGAGAGAGAGAGAGAGAGAGAGAGAGAGAGAGAGAGAGAGAGAGAGGGGAGAGAGAGAGAGAGAGAGAGAGAGAGAGAGAGAGAGAGAGAGAGAGAGAGAGAGAGAGAGAGAGAGAGAGAGAGAGAGAGAGAGAGAGTGAGAGAGAGAGACTGGATGTGACTGCAGGTGAATGTGTCATGAGTCAGAGTAACCATCATTTGATAAGTGGATTTGAAAGGTGTTCTTTTTTTATTTGAGTCTCAGTACAAATACAGTCAAATAGACTGCTTTGGGGTGCATGGGTGTCTGCATGTGTGAGTCACCCTGCTCTAAGGTTCATTGCTACTGTTAGCCTCTGTTCTCTGTTGTTCCTAACTCACCCCAACAGGCCTGAGATCTTCACAGCAGGTTAGGGTCATGCCAGCACCAACAAAATTTAACTTTGTTAGGGGACAAAGTGCTTGGTACTTACCTTATGCACTGTGCTTTTCTGCGCGCAAACTTTTACTATACCCCAGGTCAATATACATTGAATGTACTAAACATTAGGAACACCTTCCTAATATTGAGTTACACCCTCTTTTGCCCTCAGAACAGCCTAAATTATTGGACTCTACAAGGACTCTACAAGGTGTCAAAAGCATTCCTCAGGGATGCTGGCCCATGTTGACTCCAATGCTTCCCACAGTTGTGTCAAGTTGGCTGGATGTCCTTCGGGTGGTGGACCATTCTTGATACACACAGGAAACTGTTGGGCATGTGAAACGATGTGCGCTGAGAGTCGGGAAGCAAGTTCAGGGAGTGTTTTAATAAAATAAAACGGAACGTAATACAAAATAATACACACTAACAGCACACAGACATGAAACTGAAACATAAATAATAACACCTGGGGAAGGAACCAAAGGGAGTGACATATATAGGGAAGATAATCAGGGAAGTGATGGAGTTCAGGTTAGTTTTATGACGTGCAGGTGCTCGCAACGATGATGACAGGTGTGCGCCATGACGAGCAGCCTGGTGACCTAGAGGCCTGGAGAAGGAGCACACGTGACAGTACCCCCTCCCCGACGCGCGGCTCTAGCCGCAGGATGCCAACCAAAATGACGATCCCGGGGATCAGGAGCAGACCGGTCACCTCTGCTGAGGAGCGGGAAATCTGTCAGTCCGGCTGAGACATGGGAGCATGGTGACCTAGAGCACCGGAGAGAGCATAAGTGACGGTACCCCCATCCCCGGCATGTTCGGCTCCAGTCGCAGGACGGCAACCAAAGGGATGATCCCGGGGATCAGGAGCGGACCGGTCACCCCTGCTGATGCGCGGGAACCTGTCTCTGGCTGGGGCGCGAGAACCTGACAGACAGGCTGAGGCAGACATCATTACCACCGAAACAAAACAAAAGAAACACTCCCTGATGCTTCCCTAGGTGAGGTGTCATTCTGTAAAGATGTGCACTGAGAGTCGGGAAGCAAGTTCAGGGAGTGAGTGTTTTAATTAAATGAATGGAACATAATACAAAACAAACACTAACAGCACACAGACATGAAACAGAAACATTGACTCCTGGGGAAGGAACCAAGGGGAGTGACATATATAGGGAAGATTATCAGGGACGTGATGGAGTCCAGGGGAGGTCCAACGATGGTGACAGGTGGGCACCATAACGAGCAGCCTGGTGACCTAGAGGCCGGAGAGGGAGCACACGTGACAGCATGAAAAACCCAGCAATGTTGCAGTTCTTGACATACTCAAACCGGTACGCCTGGCACCTACTACCATTCAAAGGCCTGGCACCTACTACCATTCAAATCGTTTGTCTTGCCCATTTACCCTCTGAATGGCACACATACACAATCCATGTCTCAATTGTCTCAAGGCTTCAAAAAATATATTTCACCCATCTCCTCCCCTTCATCTACACTGATTGAAGTGGATTTAACAAGGGATCATAGCTTTTATCTGGAGTTACCTGGTCAGTTAACTTCTCTGGGATCGTTCGGGACGCTTGCGTCCCACCTCGCCAACAGCCAGTGAAAT
This sequence comes from Salvelinus namaycush, assembly GCF_016432855.1. NCBI lineage: Eukaryota > Metazoa > Chordata > Actinopteri > Salmoniformes > Salmonidae > Salvelinus > Salvelinus namaycush. Next base: position 32,114,623 of record NC_052327.1, read on the forward strand.
TGCAGGGCGCCAAATTCAAACAACAGAAATCTCATAATTAAAATTCCTCAAAAATACAAGTATTTTGCACCATTTTAAAGATACACTTCTCGTTAATCCAACCACAGTGTCCCATTTCAAAAAGGCTTTATGGCTAAAGCACAACATATCATTATGTTAGGACAGCGCCTAGACACAAAAAGCATTCAGCTATTTTCCAACCAAAGAGAGGTGTCACAAAAAGTAGAAATAGAGATCAAATTAATCACTAACCTTTGACGATCTTCATCAGATGACACTCCCAGGATTAAATTTTACACAATACATGTGTGTTTTATTTGATAAAGTTCATATTTATATCCAAAAACCTCAGTTTACATTGGCGCCATGTTCAGAAATGCCTCCAAAACATCCGGAGAAATTGCAGAGAGCCACGTCAAATAACAGAAATACTCATCATAAACTTTGATGAAAGACACATGTTTTACATAGAATTAAAGATAAACTTGTTCTTAATGCAACCGCTGTGTCAGATTTCAAAAAAGCTTTACGGCAAAAGCACAATATTCAATAATCTGAGTACAGCGTTCAGCCACCGAAGCAAGCCATACAGTTACCCAGTTACCCGCCAAGTTGTGGAGTCAACAAAAGTCAGAAATAGCATTATAAATCTTCACTTACCTATGCTGATCTTCGTCGGAATGCACTCCCAGGACTCCCACTTCCACAAGAAATGTTTGTTTCGTTCGATTACCTCCATATTTATGTCCAAATACCTCAGTTTTGTTCGCGTGTTTAGTTCACTATTCCAAAGGCACAACGTGTGAGCGCAAAATCCAGACGAAAAGTCAAAAGTTCCATTACAGTTTGTAGAAACATGTCAAACGATGTTTACAATCAATCTTTAGGGTCTTTTTATCATAAATCTTCAATAATATTCCAACCGGACAATAGCGTATTCATTACAGAGGAAAAAGAAGGAACGGGGCGCACACGTAACCGCGCAGTAAACAACTCATTGGCCTCAGCATAGTCCACTTGTTGAAACAGCTCTTATTCGACCCCCTTCCATAATAGAAGCCTCAAACAACTTTCTAAAGACTGTTGACATCTGCTGGAAGCCTAGGGAAGTGCAATCTGGCCCCATAGACACAGCATATTGGATAGGCAATCACTTAAATGAAACTACAAACCTCAGATTTCCCACTTCCTGGTTGGATTTGTCTCAGGTTTTCACCTGCCATATGAGGTCTGTTATACTCACAGACATTATTTTAACCGTTTTGGAAACTTTAGAGTGTTTTCTATCCAAATCTACTACTTATATGCATATCATAGCTTCTGGACCTTGGTAACAAGCAGTTTACTCTGGGCACCTTATTCATCCAAGCTACTCAATACTGCCCCCCTTTCCCAAAGAAGTTAACCACCACGTTTCCATCCACAGTTTTTATGCTAGTAAAGTCATACCTTGTTTAAAAAATCATGACAGCTTGTTTGTTCTACATGGTGGGATCTTTTTGTGTCTTTAAAATTAATTATGCGAGCAATGGTGGTGGAAATTCCTTTATTCCCGAATATTGATATAATAACCATCACAAATACTGATGTAAATCAAATCAAATCAAATTGTATTTGTCTGTGCTGAATACAACAGGCGTAGTAGACCTTACAGTGAAATGCTTGCTTACAAGCCCTTAACCAACAATGCAGTTTTAAGAAAAATAAGTGTTAAGTAAAAAATAGATCAGTAAAATATCAAAATAAAAAATAATTAACTTCTTATGGCTGCAAGCCCGACGTCGGTACACTTATGACAACAGCCAGCTCAAGTGCAGGGCGCGAAATTCAAAATATATATTTTTTAAATATTTAACTTTCACACATTAACAAGTCCAATACAGCATATGAAAGGTACACATCTTGTGAATCCAGCCAACATGTCCGATTTTTAAAATGTTTTACAGCGAAAACACCACGTATATTTATGTTAGCTCACCACCAAATACAAAAAAGGAGACATTTTTCACAGCACAGGTAGCATGCACAAAGCCAACCTAACTAACCAAGAACCAACCAAACTAACCAACAAACAACTTCATCAGATGACAGTCTTATAACATGTTATTCAATAAATCTATGTTTTGTTCGAAAAATTTGCATATTTCAGGTATAAATCATAGTTTACATTGCAGCTACAATCAGAAATTGCACCGAAAGCAGACAGAATAATTACAGACACCAACGCCAAATAACTAAATACTCATCATAAAACATTTCTGAAAAATACATAGTGTACAGCAATTGAAAGACAGGCATCTTGTGATTCCAGACAATATTTCCGATTTATCAAGTGTTTTACAGCGAAAACACAATATAGCGTTATATTAGCGTAGCCACAATAGCCAGAAACACTTGGACGCCGACGACCAGTTCACATGCATGACAGATATTAGAAATAGCATCATAAAATGTTTCTTACTTTTGGTGATCTTCCGTCAGAATGTTGGACAAGGTGTCCTTTGTCCAGAACAGTCGTTGTTTAGATCTGGAACGGCAAATTTCCCTCTTCATTTAGCATGGGCACTTGCCAGGTGGCACGGATCTCTCCAACGTCAACAAAGTCAGAGAACGGAACACGGCAAAACTCCCCAAAAAATGTCAATAATCTGATTAAACTATATTGAAAAAACATACTTTACGATGATATGGTCACATGTATCAAATAAAATCTAAACCGGAGATGTTAGTCGTCCATAACGACAGCTAAACAGAAGGCAAATCCATGTCCCCTTTCGCGCGCTCCAGAAACAGGAAATGGACGGTCACGTCATACAAAGAGCTGTTATTCCACCTCAGACCAAGATAAACACGAAATTTCTTCTCTCACCGCCTCTTGACAACCAGGGGAAGGTGTATGAAGTGTACGTAGACTCTTACGTATCATGCCCATGTATAGGCAGGAAGTTGAACAGAGCATCGATTTCTGACATTCCACTTCCTGGTCAGGAAATGTGCTGCAGAATGAGTTCTGTTTCACTCAGAGAAATAATTCAAACGGTTTTAGAAACTAGAGAGTGTTTTCTATCCAATAGTAATAATAATATGCATATTGTACGAGCAAGAATTGAGTACGAGGCCGTTTGAAATGGGCACATTTTATCTGGCTACTCAATACGCCCCCTGCAGCCCAAACAGGTTAAACTATATTGAAAAAACATACTTTACGATGATATGGTCACATGTATCAAATAAAATCAAAGCCGGAGATAGTAGTCGTCCATAACGGCAGCTAAACAGAAGGCAATCCCACTGTCCACCTCGCGCTCCCCAGAGTACCGGAAATGAGGGACACGTCATACAAAGAGCTTGTATTCCAATTCAGACCAAGATAAACACTAAACTTCTCTCACAGCCTCTTGACATCCAGGGGAAGGTCTATGAAGTGCACGTAGACTCTTACGTTTCATGCCCATTTATAGGCAGGAAGAAGAACAGAGCCTCGATTTCAGACTTTCCACTTCCTGGTCAGGAAGTTTGTGCCAAATGAGTTCTGTTTGACTCACAGATATAATTCAAACGGTTTTAGAAACTAGAGAGTGTTTTCTATCCAATAGTAATAATAATATGCATATTGTACGAGCAAGAATTGAGTACGAGGCCGTTTGAAATGTGCACCTTTAATCAGAGCTACTCAATACTGCCCCTGCAGCCATAAAAAGTTAAAGAGCAGCAGTAAAATAACAGTAGCGAGGCTATATACAGGAGGTACCGGTGCAGAGTCAATGTGTGGGGGCACAGGTTAGTTGAGGTAGTTGAGGTAATATGTACAAGTAGGTAGAGTTATTAAAGTGACAATGCATAGATAATAACAGAGAGTAGCAGCAGCATAAAATAGCGTGGGGGGGGGGGGTGCAAATAGTCTGGGTAGCCATTTGATTAGCTATTCAGGAGTCTTACAATAACCATCATATGGAAGTAAACTTGGAGTCATTTTTTACCCTGTTTTCTCCCCAATTGGTAGTTACAGTCTTGTCTCATTGCTGCAACTCTCATATGTACTAGGGAGAGGAGAAGGTCGAAAGCCGTGCATCCTCCAAAACACAACCCAGCCATGCCGCACTGTTTCTTGACACAATGCCCACTTAACCCGGAAGACAGCCACACCAATGTGTCGGAGGAAACACCGTGCACCTGGCGACCGTGTCAGCGCGCACTGAGCCCGACCCGCCACAGGAGTCACTAGTGCGGACAATGTTGGGCCAATTGTGCGCCGCCCCATGGGTCTCCTGGTCTCAGCCGGCTGCGACAGAGCCTGGACTCAAACCCAGAATCTCTAGTGGCACAGCTACTTAGACCACTGCGCCACTCGGGAGGCACAGTAAACTTGGAGTCATGCAGTGATATGGTGTCTGGTCTTCTCACTATGACTCAGGAAACCATGCAGTTTATTAGGCTACAGTTGAAGTAAGTTATGATGAACTTCACAGGGTGGTGAAAGTGCACAGTGATCTTGACGCTCCTTTCCAATAAATATCAAGGGTCTTATTCTGGTGACATAATGATTGATGCTTGACTGCCGTTTGACAAAATAAGTGATCTGGCTGTTATCCATATTAATCTTATCATGGAGACTAACCTACCCTCACTGTATGTGTTGGCTAGAGCACACATTCCAAGACCAGACATTTATATTTAATGCAACAGTTTTTGTGACAAAACTATTGGTGGAGTTGAAAATGCAATGGAAACACATTGACATTTTTATTTTTATTCGGTACATGGAAACTTAATCGAACAAGTACATTTTGTGTGCAATGTGTCATCACGGACTGACTTTTATCCCCAACAAGTCAATTGGTTGAAACACCACTGTTAGGAAAATACACATATTTTCTTTATGCGGATTTTAGAACATTCGCATGAAGATCTGTCCCCAAGTTGGAAAATCTAGTTATGTCATGGAAAGAGCAGGTGTTCCTAATGTTTTATGCACTCAGTTTAGTCTACCAGTCTAACTGTCTATCCTGCCCTCTATCCACTATTCATAGTGACAATAGAGGTAGGTGGATTGTAGCAATCGTACCACACATAAAAGCATTGAAAGCTGCATAAAATGTCAATATGAATCCACAAGAACAAATAAGAATAGCTGATGGGCAGCGGAGAGGCCAGGTGCATCATTGCGCATGAAAGAACAGTAAAGACATGAGACATGAGCTCAAAAAGCTCCCCTACTGATCTGGTTTAGGGACAATACAATTATTCTACCTAAACTAGCCTAGACCAGAATGCAATGAATAATTGCATTATTGTTTTCAAGTTAGTTTCAAATTCTACTCCAGTCTGCAGTGAAAATATTATTTAAAAAATGTCGCAAAAGCACTGTGATTTGAATGTTTCATTCAATTTGGATCAGTAGTGGGTCTACTCTGGACAGTTTATAAGGATCACTTGTAGGTCTACTCTGGACAGTTTATAAGGATCAGTTGTGGGTCTACTCTGGACAGTTTATAAGGATCAGTAGTGGGTCTACTCTGGACAGTTTATAAGGATCAGTTGTGGGTCTACTCTGGACAGTTTATAAGGATCAGTTGTGGGTCTACTCTGGACAGTTTATAAGGATCAGTTGTGGGTCTACTCTGGACAGTTTATAAGGATCAGTTGTGGGTCTACTCTGGACAGTTTATAAGGAGCAGTTGTGGGTCTACTCAGGACAGTTTATAAGGATCAGTAGTGGGTCTACTCTGGACAGTTTATAAGGATCAGTTGTGGGTCTACTCTGGACAGTTTATAAGGATCAGTAGTGGGTCTACTCTGGACAGTTTATAAGGATCAGTAGTGGGTCTACTCTGGACAGTTTATAAGGATCAGTTGTGGGTCTACTCTGGACAGTTTATAAGGATCAGTAGTGGGTCTACTCTGGACAGTTTATAAGGATCAGTAGTGGGTCTACTCTGGACAGTTTATAAGGATCAGTTGTGGGTCTACTCTGGACAGTTTATAAGGATCAGTAGTGGGTCTACTCTGGACAGTTTATAAGGATCAGTTGTGGGTCTACTCTGGACAGTTTATAAGGATCAGTAGTGGGTCTACTCTGGACAGTTTATAAGGATCAGTTGTGGGTCTACTCTGGACAGTTTATAAGGATCAGTTGTGGGTCTACTCTGGACAGTTTATAAGGATCAGTAGTGGGTCTACGCTGGACAGTTTATAAGGATCAGTTGTGGGTCTACTCTGGACAGTTTATAAGGATCAGTTGTGGGTCTACTCTGGACAGTTTATAAGGATCAGTATTGGGTCTACTCAGGACAGTTTATAAGGATCAGTAGTGTGTCTACTCTGGACAGTTTATAAGGATCAGTTGTGGGTCTACTCAGGACAGTTTATAAGGATCAGTAGTGGGTCTACTCTGGACAGTTTATAAGGATCAGTTGTGGGTCTACTCTGGACAGTTTATAAGGATCAGTTGTGGGTCTACTCTGGACAGTTTATAAGGATCAGTAGTGGGTCTACTCTGGACAGTTTATAAGGATCAGTAGTGGGTCTACTCTGGACAGTTTATAAGGATCAGTAGTGGGTCTACTCTGGACAGTTTATAAGGATCAGTTGTGGGTCAACTCTGGACAGTTTATAAGGATCAGTAGTGGGTCTACTCTGGACAGTTTATAAGGATCAGTTGTGGGTCTACTCTGGACAGTTTATAAGGATCAGTTGTGGGTCTACTCTGGACAGTTTATAAGGATCAGTTGTGGGTCTACTCTGGACAGTTTATAAGGATCAGTATTGGGTCTACTCTGGACAGTTTATAAGGATCAGTTGTGGGTCTACTCTGGACAGTTTATAAGGATCAGTTGTGGGTCTACTCTGGACAGTTTATAAGGATCAGTAGTGGGTCTACTCTGGACAGTTTATAAGGATCAGTTGTGGGTCTACTCTGGACAGTTTATAAGGATCAGTTGTGGGTCTACTCTGGACAGTTTATAAGGATCAGTAGTGGGTCTACTCTGGACAGTTTATAAGGATCAGTAGTGGGTCTACTCTGGACAGTTTATAAGGTCTATAAAGGCTCAGTAGCAGGCCAGTCTGGCTGTATTTCTACTTCTGATACTGATGCGCTGACTGTTGCAGATAATCATTTTCCCAAGTCATCCTATAATAATGTGACCACCTCTCCAATCAGAGCGGCTATTCCTCGCCACCTAGAACCTAACGCTTCAATATAGCATAAGTATGTATCATTTTTTAAATGTATTACCTTTTATATGTGGCATAAACACAACCAGACACAATGTTTTAATCTTATTAGGCTACTCCTTTAGGCATGCGCACATTCGTCCAAAATATAATTCCAGCATCCTCAAAATGGCCTGACATTAAACAGGTTTCCATCAATTGTCGCCGGAATCTCCGGCACGTAGATCGTCGCAGGAGGAACCGGACCGGGAACCCTCGCTGAAGGCTCTGGACAGGGAACCCTCGCAGGAGGCTCTGGCCTGGGAACCCTCGCAGGAGGCTCTGGACTAGGAACCCTCGCTGGAGGCTCCAGACTGGGAATGCTCGCAGGAGGCTCTGGACTAGGAACCCTCACTGGAGGCTCTGGACTGGGAACCCTCGCAGGAGGCTCTGGACCATGGATCATCACTGGAGGCTCCGGGCCATGGATCATCACTGGATGCTCCGGACTGGGAACCGTCGCTTGAGGCTCCGGACTGGGAACCCTCGCAGGAGGCTCTGGACCATGGATCATCACTGGAGGCTCCGGGCCATGGATCATCACTGGATGCTCCGGACTGGGAACCGTCGCTGGAGGCGAACCCCGATGTCGTCACTTTCCCTCCTTCGCTGCTTCCGCCTGCTTCCATGGCAGGCTTTTGTCTCCTGACATTATTTCGTCCCAAGTCCAGGATGTCCTCCACACCTGGCTTTCCTCCCAGGCCCAGGATCCCTGCTCCACCTGGGCACGCTGCTTGGTCCGTTGGTGGTGGGATCTTCTGTCACGGACGTTGTTGTAAGAATCGGACCAAAATGCAGCGTGGTTTGGGTTCATCATCTTTTATTATGAGAACCGGCACAAAAACAATAAAGAGCAAAGAAACAAACGTGCAGCTTTATCGTGCTCAAAGGCAACAATACAAATACAAGATTCCACAACCAACAGGTGGGAAAAAGCTGCCTAAGTATGATCCCCAATCAGAGACAACGATAGACAGCTGCCTCTGATTGGGAACCATACCAGGGCAACCTAGAAATAAAGAAACTAGAATGCCCACCCTAGTCACACCCCAACCTAACCCAAAATAGAGAATAAAGGATCTGTAAGGTCAGGGCGTGACATAAACAAATCTAAATATATTTTAGATTCTTCAAAGTAGCCACCCTTTGCCTTGATGACAGCTTTGCACACTCTTGGCATTCTCTCAACCAGCTTCACCTGGAATGCTTTTCCAACAGTCTTGAAGGAATACCCATATATGCTGAGCATTTGATGGCTGTTTTTCCTTCACTCTGCGGTCAAACTCATCCCAAACCATCTCAATTGGGTTGAGGTCGGATGATTGTGGAGGCCAGGTCATCTGATGCAGCACTCCATCCCTCTCCTTCTTGGTCAAATAGCCCTTACACAGCCTGGAGGTGTGTTGGGTCATTGTCCTGTTGAAAAATAAATGTTAGTCCCACTAAGGGCAAACCAGATGGGATGGTGTATCGCTGCAGAATGCTGTGGTAGCCATGCTGGTTAACCTGATGAGGACAGAGGGCGCTGTTGTCACTTTGGGGGAAAAACGTGCCCAATTTAAACGGCCTCGTACTCAATTCTTGCTCGTACAATATGCATATTATTATTACTATTGGATAGAAAACACTCTCTAGTTTCTAAAACCGTTTGAATTATATCTGTGAGTGAAACAGAACTCATTTGGCACAAACTTCCTGACCAGGAAGTGGAAAATCTGAAATTGATGCTCTCTTCTGGGTCCTGCCTATAAATGGGCATGAGACCTATTAGTATACATGCACGTCATACACCTGCCCCTGGATGTCAAGATGCAGTGAGAGAAGAAATTGAGTGTTTATCTTGGTCTGAGATGGAATACGTCCTCTTGGAATGACGTGTCACCGATTTCTGGTTTTCAGGAAGGCGCGAGGAGGACAGTGGGATTGCCTTTTGAAAAGCTGTCGTTATAGGCGACTACTATCTCCGGCTTTGATTTTATTTGATACACGTGACCATATCATCGTTAAGTATGTTTTTTCAATATAGTTTTATTAGATTTTTGAAATTTATTCGGGACGTTAGGCGTGTTGCGTTGTGTGCCTTTGTTCAGAAAGGAGAGCTTCGCGCCACTTGGCCAGTGTGCTTGCTAATTCAAGAGGGAAAAACGATGTTCTAAATCCAAACAACGACTGTTCTGGACAAAGGACCCCTTGTCCAACATTCTGATGGAAGATCACCAAAAGTAGGACCCATTTATGATGTTATTTCATATATCTGTCGAACTGTGTACTAGTAGTTTTGCGCCCAGGTTTTGGCCACTCTCTCGCTATAACATAAGCCTTATGTCGTAATGAAGATATTTTTAGAATTCTAACACTGCGATTGCATTAAGAACTAGTGTATCTATCATTTCCTATACAACATGTATTTTTTTGTAATGTTTATGAATAGCTATTTGGTCAGAATAGGTGAGAGTCTAATAGAAATATCCGCACATTCTGGGAAAAAGAAGCTACGTTAGCATAATGGATAACCACTGATTTCAGCTCTAAATATGCACATTTTCGAACAAAACATAAGTGTATGTATAACCTGATGTTATAGGACTGTCATCTGAGGAAGGTTTATGAAGGTTAGTGAAAATTAATATCTTTTGCTGGTTTATTCGCTAACGCTAACGTGCCTATTGCTATCGCTAACGTGCCTTGATGAATGAATGCGGAAGTGTGGTAGGCTATTGTAGTAAGCTAATATAATGCTATATTGTGTTTTCGCTGTAAAACACTTAAAAGATCTGAAATATTGGCTGGATTCACAAGATGCTTGTCTTTCATTTGCTGTACACGATGCATTTTTCAGAAATGTTTTATGATGAGTATTTAGGTATTCCACGTTGGTCTCTATAATTACTCTGGCTGCTTCGGTGCTATTTTTGACGGTAGCTGTGATGGTAGCTGCAATGTAAAACTGATTTATACCTCAAATATGCAAATTTTTCGAACAAAACATAGATTTATTGTGTAACATGTTATAAGACTGTCATCTGATGAAGTTGTTTCTTGGTTAGTTTGGTTGGTTCTTGGTTAGTTAGGTTGGCTTTGTGCATGCTACCTGTGCTGTGAAAAATGTCTGTCCTTCTTTGTATTTGGTGGTGAGCTAACATAAATATACGTGCTGTTTTCGCTGTAAAACATTTAAAAAATCGGACATGTTGACTGGATTCACAAAATGTGTATCTTTCATTTGCTGTATTGGACTTGTTAATGTGTGAAAGTTAAATATTTCAAAAAAATATTTTTTGAATTTCGCGCTCTGCCTTTTCAGTGGAATGTGGGAGGAGTTCCGCTAGCGGAACGCCTGGGCCAGACAGGTTAAGTGTGCTTTGAATTCTAAATAAATCACAAACAGTGTCACCAGCAAAGCACCGACCACACCATCACACCTCCTCCTCCATGCTTCACGGTGGGAACCACACATGCGGAGATCATCCGTTCACCTACTCTGCGTCTCACAAAGACACGGCGGTTGGAACCAAAAATCTCAAATTTGGACTCATCAGACCAAAAGACAGATTTCCACCGGTCTATTGTCAATTGCTTGTGTTTCTTGGCCCAAGCAAGCCTTATTTGTGTTCTTTAGTAATGGTTTCTTTGCAGCAATTTGACCATGACGGCCTGATTCACGCAGTCTCCTCTGAACAGTTGATTTTGAGATGTGTCTGTTACTTGAACTCTGAAGCATTTATTTGGGCTGCAATTTCTGAGGCTGGTAACTCTAATGAACTGCAGCAAAGGTAACTCTGGGTCTTCGTTTCCTGTGGCGGTCCTCATGAGAGCCAGTTTCATCATAGCACTTGATGTTTTTTGCGACTGCACTTGAAGAAACTTTCAAAGTTCTGGAACTTTTCCGTATTGACTGACCTTCATGTCCTAAAGAAATGATGGACTGTCGTTTCTCTTTGCTTATTTCAGCTGTTCTTGCCATAATATGGACTTGGTCTTTTACCAAATAGGGTTATCTTCTGTATACCACACCTACCTTGTCATAACACAACTGATTGTTTCAAACGCATTAAGAAGGAAAGAAATTCCACAAGTTAATGTTTAACAAGAAATACCTGTTAATTGAAATGCATCCCATGTGACTACTTCATGAAGCTGGTTGAGAGAATGCCAAGAGTGCGCAAAGCTGTCATCAAGGCAAAGGTTGTCTACTTTGAAGAATCTCAAATATAAAATATATGTTGATTTGTTTAACACTTTTTTGATTACTACATGATTCCATGTGTGTTATTTCATAGTTTTGATGTCTTCAGTATTATTCTACAATGTATGAAAATAGTAGAAATAAAGATAAACCCTTGAATGAGTAGGTGTTTCCAAACTTTTGACTGGTACTGTATATATATTATTTTACTGACAAATAAAATGAAGAACCTTCAATCTTCTGGCCTGTAGCCCTGCGTGGAATCTATTGTGTCGCAAAAGCATGCTGAAGTGGCAATGTCGATATCCACCTTTATGAACACAGCAGTGTAGATAGAAATGTATTGTATGGTGATGCCTATGGAAAATGTCTATCCTTCATTGACAATAAAGTTACTATTCTATTTGATTCTATAGTGTGAAGCTGATTATTCTACTAGACAGACACGTGTCTGTTCTCCACAATGCATTGTGAACTTTCTGTAACCCCAGGACCCATCTGGTTAGGATGAGAGGGGTTTATGTGACCGAACAGTTCATTGTCCATATAATTATAACCTAGTTAGTGTAATGAATGTCGCTATTGTCCAGGCAGTCTATCCAGGGGGTTGATGACTGTGTTTGTATTCATAAGGCACTATGTGATTTAGTTATGCAATATCTCTTATCTGCCTTCACTCATTACAGAAACTCATATCTCTTTATTATGGATAACAAGGAGGGTAGACCTGGTGTGTGTGTGTGTGTGTGTGTGTGTGTGTGTGTGTGTGTGTGTGTGTGTGTGTGTGTGTGTGTGTGTGTGTGTGTGTGTGTGTGTGTGTGTGTGTGTGTGTGTGTGTGTGTGTGTGTGTGTGTGTGTGTGTGTGTGTGTGTATCTTCTTGTACTCTTCTCCTCTCCTCTTCTCTTCTCTCTTCTCTCCTTTCCTGGTGTTAACTCATGTAAATAAGCTGAATTGTGCCAATAAAGGCTTTTTAGAATAAAGTCAAAAATCTCTTCTCCTTCCTGGTTAAGGAGTAGAGACTATGTATAGTACAGTACTGTATAATGCTGACGGGCAGAATGAGAGCAGGAGATAGAGGGAGGGAAAGAGGGAGAGAAAGAAGAGGGAGAGGAAGCTGGGCCACTGCTGTTAATCAGAACCTATGATTAGAGAGAGAGATGGAGGGAGGGAGGGAGTGCGATGGAGAGAGGGAGGGAGGGAAAGATGTAGTGAGAGGGAGGGAGAGATGTAGTGAGAGGGAGGGAGAGAGGGAGGGAGGGAGAGATGTAGTGAGAGCGATGGAGGGAGGGAGGGAGGGAGGGAGGGAGAGAGGGAGGGAGGGAGGGAGGGAGAGAGGGAGGGAGGGAGGGAGGGAGAGATGTAGTGAGAGCGATGGAGAGAGGGAGGGAGGGAGAGATGTAGTGAGAGCGAGGGAGGGAGGGAGGGAGGGAGGGAGGGAGGGAGGGAGGGAGGGAGGGAGGGAGGGATGTAGTGAGAGCGATGGAGGGAGGGAGGGAGGGAGGGAGGGAGGGAGGGAGGGAGGGAGGGAGAGATGTAGTGAGATCGATGGAGAGAGGGAGGGAGGGAGAGATGTAGTGAGAGCGATGGAGAGAGGGAGGGAGGGAGGGAGGGAGAGATGTAGTGAAGTGAACCTACAGGAGTGAACCTACAGGAGGGTATCTCTCCAGGGACAGGGTTGGAGTGAACCTACAGGAGGGTAGCTCTCCAGGGACAGGGTTGGAGTGAACCTACAGGAGGGTAGCTCTCCATGGACAGGGTTTTAGAGCCCTGCTCTAGAGTCAGCCTCAGGCTCCACGCCGCTTAATAGGTGCTATCTTGTAAAGGAAATCACACACCTTTCCTGAGCCACACACACACACACACACACACACACACACACACACACACACACACACACACACACACACACACACACACACACACACACACACACACACACACACACACACACACACACACACACACACACACACACACACACACACACACACACACAGCGCTCTGGCCCAAGTTGTCCTCCAGGCCAGGTTGAAATTGAATTGGGTCTTAAACCTGATCATGGCACTTTAGATCACCACTGATGCTATTGAGAGGTCTAACCTGCTTATGACGGTCAAACACACACACACACACACACACACACACACACACACACACACACACACACACACACACACACACACACACACACACACACACACACACACACACACACACACACACACACACACACACACACACACACACACACACACACACACATATGCTGCAATCTGTGCTAGCTCTCACCCTACCTGACGGATACATCAAAACCCAATATCCTCCATACTGGGTCTACCTAGGTCTGCCCACGCACGCACAAACAGGAGGAGTTAGGGTACATTAGCAAAAATCTGCTCCAAAACTAGAACTTGTTCTCCACCTTCTTTTTAAAAAGTGATCCAACATGTTTTCAGCAGCGTTGCAGTTCTTAACACAAACCGGTACACCTGGCAACTACTGCCATACCCCGTTCAAAGGCAATTCAATGGCACACATACACAATCCATGTCTCAATTGCCTCAATATTTTAAAATCTTTTTTTCTTTTAACCTGCCTCTTCTTTTTCATCTACACTAATTGATGTGGATTTCAATAAGGGATCATAGATTTCAACTGGATTCACCTGGTCAGTGACCCAATTACAGTGTGTGTGTGTGTGTGTGTGTGTGTGTGTGTGTGTGTGTGTGTGTGTGTGTGTGTGTGTGTGTGTGTGTGTGTGTGTCTGTGTGTCTGTGTGTGTGTGTGTGTGTGTGTGTGTGTGTGTGTGTGTGTGTGTGTGTGTGTGTGTGTGTGTGTGTGTGTGTGTGTGTATGTGTGTGTGTGTGTGTGTGTGTGTGTGTGTGTGTGTGTATGTGTGTGTGTGTGTGTGTGTGTGTGTGAGAGAGAGAATGAGGAGGTGAGTCACCATCCATCCTACTCAGAGAGGGGGAGATTGGGGTGAGGAGGTGAAGGATTGATGGTGAGTGTTCCTGTTTTTCACTGAGATACTGAAGCAAATAGAAATATCTTAACACTTTCGTACTGCAGGCTCCCATATACTGAAGTCTATTGCAATGCTTCTTCAGAATTTTCTTTGACTCTCCCATCACCTGGAATATTGTTGGATGCATGCATCACTTTTGAAATGTCTTGGATCTGCCTTGTTCTGTGTTTGCAGATATTTCTGTATTTCAGCAAACCAGCTGAAATGGTTTGCTGATATTTCACATATTCAGCAAACCAGCTGTAGCAAATCACAAATATGAGAACAAGCACACACACACATGCACACATATACACACACACACACTACCACCAGCACCAGTGAAAATGTGCAGCTTCCACCTCCTATTCAAAGCTGCCTCTGACAGGAGAGTTTACTTTGGCCCACTACAGCATGGTGTGTGTGTGTGTGTGTGGGGGGGGGGGGGTTCTGAGTGAATTGGGTCAGGGGTGATAGATAGGACATTTGTGAGAAGGCTAAATGTCTTCAAAGGCTTTACACTCAAAGGCTTTACACTCAGATTACGGTATTGATATTCATGCAGTAATCCAATATGTTTCACTTCACCTCTATTGTTTCCAATTGTACAGGCACTGCTTTGTGTGTGTGTGTGCGTGCATGTGTGCTCTCGTATGTGTGTGCATGTGTGCATGTGCATGTGAATGTGGAGTGTGTGTGTATCTCTCCCATTGATCTGCTGTGAAGTGTTTGTTATGTTGTATTGCTGTGACCCGGTACAAAGGACAGCCCTCATGAAAACACACACAAAGCACATGCTGCTGTTGTCACACGTTGATTCAACAGGATTATAGGCTTTGAAAAACATGATGCTCATCTTCAGTCACATCACATTCCTTTGCTGTTATGAAAGAACAATAGCATCGGTCTGTTTTCAATAACTGAATATTAGTCTGTGTACGTACTGTATATCTAAAGAAAAGTCCACCTTTGATAATTGGTTCTCATTTAGCCATATCCTATACGAAAGGAATAGAAATATAGATTTTAATATTCCAGTTGAATAATGCAGGTATTTCTATTCCTTTTATATGACAATATACTGCACCCTGAATCTGGAAAACTACTGAAAATCTTTACTTGCGAAACATGCTATAATAAATCAACCATAAAACGAACTCAGAGAGAGATAGAGAAAACAGACAGTACATGTTGGCAGACTATCTGACCACTGTGACTGATAGAAAACTGAGGAAAACATTGACTAGGTACAGACTCAGTGAGCACAGTCTGGCTATAGAGACCGGTCGTCACAGACAAACCTGGCTGCCCAGAGAGGACAGGCTGTGCTCACTCTGCTCCAGGGGAGAGGTAGAGACAGAGGTGCATTTCCTACTACACTGTGACAAATACTCAGACCTAAGAGCATATTTCTTTCCCAAAATTATAACTCAATACAAAGAATTTGAAACTATAAAAGATGAAGAAAAAATCAAATATTTATTGGGTGAAAAGCCAAAATGTGCAGTTTTGGCAGCCAAATATGTGTCCTCCTGCCACAACCTGAGGGACAGCCAGTGAAAAATGCAAAGTAATGTTGATAATATTTCCCATTTAACTTAGTTTTGTTTTGTCTTTCATACCAGGTCATGTGTCTTCTCAAGTCATGTTGACACTGGTCTACTACCATTGATTTAATGTATTGTTGTTCTGATTAATATTGTTGTTGTAGTTGTTGTTAATGGTAATCCCATGTACACTACTACTATTATTATTACTGTTGGTCCCACCATTTATTTATATATAAATATATATATATTTTGTATATATATACATATATATTTGATTTTTATTTTTTCGATATGTATACTTTGACAATGTAAGTAATAATGAACTTGCCATGTCAATAAAGTCAATTGAATTGAATTGAATTGAGAGAGAGAGAGAGAGAGAGAGAGAGAGAGAGAGAGAGAGAGAGAGAGAGAGAGAGAGAGAGAGAGAGAGAGAGAGAGAGAGAGAGAGAGAGAGAGAGAGAGAGAGAGAGAGAGAGAGAGAGAGAGAGAGAGAGAAAAACAAACAAACCAAAACAAAGGCAAAGTCTTCTCATGCTTTGTTGATTTCAAAAAAGCCTTCGACTCAATTTGGCATGAGGGTCTGCTATACAAATTGATGGAAAGTGGTGTTGGGGGTAAAACATACGACATTATAAAATCCATGTACACAAACAACAAGTGTGCGGTTAAAATTGGCAAAAAACACACACATTTCTTCACACAGGGTCGTGGGGTGAGACAGGGATGCAGCTTAAGCCCCACCCTCTTCAACATATATATCAACGAATTGGCGCGGGCACTAGAACAGTCTGCAGCACCCGGTCTCACCCTACTAGAATCCGAAGTCAAATGTCTACTGTTTGCTGATGATCTGGTGCTTCTGTCACCAACCAAGGAGGGCCTACAGCAGCACCTAGATCTTCTGCACAGATTCTGTCAGACCTGGGCCCTGACAGTAAATCTCAGTAAGACCAAAATAATGGTGTTCCAAAAAAGGTCCAGTCACCAGGACCACAAATTCCATCTAGACACCGTTGCCCTAGAGCACACAAAAAACTATACATACCTCGGCCTAAACATCAGCACCACAGGTAACTTCCACAAAGCTGTGAACGATCTGAGAGACAAGGCAAGAAGGGCCTTCTATGCCATCAAAAGGAACAGAAATGTCAACATACCAATTAGGATCTGGCTAAAAATACTTGAATCAGTCATAGAGCCCATTGCCCTTTATGGTTGTGAGGTCTGGGGTCCGCTCACCAACCAAGATTTCACAAAATGGGACAAACACCAAATTGAGACTCTGCATGCAGAATTCTGCAAAAATATCCTCCGTGTACAACGTAGAACACCAAATAATGCATGCAGAGCAGAATTAGGCCGATACCCACTAATTATCAAAATCCAGAAAAGAGCCGTTAAATTCTACAACCACCTAAAAGGAAGAGATTCCCAAACCTTCCATAACAAAGCCATCACCTACAGAGAGATGAACCTGGAGAAGAGTCCCCTAAGCAAGCTGGTCCTAGGGCTCTGTTCACAAACACAAACACACCCCACAGAGCCCCAGGACAACAGCACAATTAGACCCAACCAAATCATGAGAAAACAAAAAGATAATTACTTGACACATTGGAAAGAATTAACAAAAAAACTGAGCAAACTAGAATGCTATTTGGCCCTAAACAGAGAGTACACAGTGGCAGAATACCTGACCACTGTGACTGACCCAAACTTAAGGAAAGCTTTGACTATGTACAGACTCAGTGAGCATAGCCTTGCTATTGAGAAAGGCCGCCGTAGGCAGACATGGCTCTCAAGAGAAGACAGGCTATGTGCACACTGCCCACAAAATGAGGTGGAAACTGAGCTGCACTTCCTAACCTCCTGCCCAATGTATGACCATATTAGAGAGACATATTTCCCTCAGATTACACAGATCCACAAAGAATTTGAAAACAAATCCAATTTTGATAAACTCCCATATCTACTGGGAGAAATTCCACAGTGTGCCATCACAGCAGCAAGATTTGTGACCTGTTGCCACAAGAAAAGGGCAACCAGTGAAGAACAAACACCATTGTAAATACAACCCATATTTATGCTTATTTATTTTAACTTGTGTGCTTTAACCATTTGTACATTGTTACAACACTGTATATATATAATATAACATTTGTAATGTCTTTATTGTTTTGAAACTTCTGTATGTGTAATGTTTACTGTTAATTTGTATTGTTTATTTCACTTTTGTATAATATCTACCTCACTTGCTTTGGCAATGTTAACACATGTTTCCCATGCCAATAAAGCCCCTTGAATTGAAAATTGAATTGAGAGAGAGAGAGAGAGAGAGAGAGAGAGAGAGAGAGAGAGAGAGAGAGAGAGAGAGAGAGAGAGAGAGAGAGAGAGAGAGAGAGAGAGAGAGACAGAGCGAGAGAGAGAGACAGAGACAGAGACAGAGACAGAGACAGAGACAGAGACAGAGAGAGAGAGAGAGAGAGAGAGAGAGAGAGACAGAGAGACAGAGAGACAGAGGGACAGAGAGAGAGAGAGAGAGAGAGAGAGACAGAGAGAGAGAGAGAGAGAGAGAGACAGAGAGAGAGACAGAGACAGAGACAGAGAGAGAGAGAGAGAGAGAGAGAGAGAGAGAGAGAGAGAGAGAGAGAGAGAGAGAGAGAGAGAGAGAGAGAGAGAGAGATTAATCTAGGGCTGACTGGATGAGTAGTCTGGATTTAAGTCAATTAGCTTCAGACAAAGAGGAGGGGAGAGAGGGAGAGGGACTGATAACAGTTATGACAAGGCATCTTCATAGCTCATTTGGCAACAAGGCAACATGCAGGCACAGTCTGAATGCATGACAGACTCCACTGCTACTGATAAGAGAGAGGAGCTGTCTCGTATTAGCACTATGGATGTTTTCACAGCAAGCCTTTGTTTGGGCTCTTGTGTTTGCAGACTAATGCATAATCACAAATCAACCCTTAACCCATATAATAGACAAAGACACTTCAGTAGATATGACATTATATGATGATAGCACTACCTCTCCCATTTTGCTGACACCTATCCAATCCTTTCAGATCTTCACAAGGGCCTAGAGCAGAGCTATTCAAATACTTGCTTTTCTTCTCTATCTGGCACTTATTGATCATTGATCATAATTGTGACTGATTGGCCAGAGAGTTCAGTGGCCTGGTGCTCCAAAGCTAAATAAGTCCCTGATTGGAGGGAGAAAATCAAAATAAGTGTTTTGACCCTCCAGAATCATGACTGGATATACCTGGCCTACAACATGTTAATCCCCACATGATTCCCCACCTCAGACAGAGCTAATGGTCTCTCAAAGATAACATATCTTTCACCAACACGCAATAGAAAGAAAAGTGGAGAAGATTTCCTTTCAACAGAACACATAAGAAGCTGCTGTATTGCAGGAAAAACACCCGTCACAGAAGCATTCAGATGTGAGGAGCGAAAAAGGAGAGTGTCTGACTGGTGTAAAATGTTCTTATTCACCCTGCAGAGAAAACGACAGAAAACATCCACTTGACCCAGTAATACATGGACACATCTGCTCCCACCAGCACACCTGTAGACAGTCCTCTAACACACACACACTGAGGAGCAGATGGGATAGAAAACAGTCAGTAACCCTCTCTAGGAACCAGCTGTCTGAAATGCGTTATGAATGTATCATATGTAGTAGATTTAGGCATTTATAGAGACAAGTGGAAGAGTAGGAAGGGAAGAGGATGAGGAGTGGGAGGAGGAGGTAATGAAAAAGAGGACAAGGACGAGGAGGCAGTGTATCTGTACCCTCTGCCTACTGAGGCCAGTCCAATTGATGCCTGTAGGATTTAAAAAACAGCCTTTATGGTCCCCTCCAAGCCTGGCAGCAGAATGTCTCTGTAATTATTGAATGGCTTAATTCTTACCCCTTTTCTACTGAAATAGACAGATAAACGTCTCATTTGGAGCAACATGAACATTTCCAATGCTTCCATTCCTGTCTTCCTGTTCCGTCTGGGCCCTGAGTGACATTTGGTTTTCTGAGCTGAGCTGAGGAAACAGTAGCAGTCTGTGTGTCTGCTGAATGGAGGAGACGGTAACTGAGTGTATCTGAAGTGGCAGCTGAGAGGTCGAAGTGATGTTGCACTAGTCACCACAGAACACAAACACTCATTTCTGATGGTTGACCTTTCAACTGTGTGACATCATGGTGATTCAGAAGCTTAATCAGTGCAGGACAAGACATAATGAAACACTCACACATTGTGAATGTACTGTGGAAGCTTATTGCTGGTGATAACATAAATGATTCATTTTTCATTGTGAAATTGTGACAGTGTAGTTAAATATCAGTTACACTGTAGGCTCCTTCTCCCACACAGGGATGTACAGGTAACTGCCAAAATAAAGGAAACACATGAGTTAATGAAGGATACAAAGTATATTGAAAGCAGGTGCTTCCACACAAGTGTGGTTTTCTGAGTTAATTAAGGAATTAACATCCCATCATGCTTAAGGTCATGTATAGAAACGCCCAGTTGACCATTATTTTGGCTACCATTGCTAGAAGAAGACATCTCAGTGACTTTGAAAGACGGGTTTCTACGGAGCATAGTGCAGGGTTCCTCAACTGGCGGTTTTATTTTCTGAAGAAATACATAATAATACAGAATAATAGAAAGACACGTGATCGTATACAAATGTAAGCAAAGTTTTAAATGATAATGTTTTCGTTAACTATTATATATGTTTGGGCTTCTTGGGGTCTACAAATGATTAGTAATAATGTTCATTCCCTCCGACCATCCGCTCAATAACAAATGGTCCCGCTGCTGAATCTAGTTGATGATCTCTGGCATAGGGGGTTTAAAGTGTGTGTGTGTGTGTGTGTGTGTGTGTGTGTGTGTGTGTGTGTGTGTGTGTGTGTGTGTGTGTGTGTGTGTGTGTGTGTGTGTGTGTGTGTGTGTGTGTGTGTGTGTGTGTGTGTGTGTGTGTGTGTGTGTGTGTGTGTGTGTGTGGAGATCTCAACCCAGTTGAACACTTATGGGATACTCTGGAGGAGCGCCTGAGACAGCGTTTTCCACCACCGTCAACAAAACACCAAATTATGGAATTTCTCATGGAAGAATGGAGTCACATTCCTCCAATAACGTTCCCGGTACTTGTAGAATCTATGCCAAGGTGTTGAAGCTGTTCTTGTTCGTGGTGGCCCAACACCCTATTGAGGCACTTTATGTTGGTGTTTCCTTTATATTGGCAGTTACCTGTAGTACAGATCCCCTTATTGATAAAAGGAATGGTTCATTTTCATTCAGAAATTCGTTTAACAATATGCAAACTCCTTCAATGATGTACTATATATTTCACTACATTTGGAAAGTATTGCCTCGTTAAGGCTACCACTTGGGCTGCATCTCAATGATCTAAAGTAGCTTTCTCTCCTTGTTTCCTTCATTTGCACTGTTGTGACACTACAGGACAAGAGGAAAGCAATTGGTGGAGGAATACCAATACTTTTCATTCACCTGTGAAGTCCCCTCACATCAGGAAAATAGTAGAAAAATATATAAGGAGAGGAAGCCATGTCAGATTATTGGGATGCGCCCAAGCTCTGTTACTGAACCCCAAATTGCCCCTCTAGCAACTACTCACTGCTGTAGATCTGAAAGGATTGTATGTGTGTGAGCATAGTGAGCATATAGTGACAATACCACCTAGGGCAAGAGGGCTGCTACCATATTGCTTGTACCTATTATTTTTTACTTCTACAGGAGTGCCTATGGGGAAGGGGCTGGTGGCTGATTTGGCATTCAGCGTGTGTGTGTGTCTATCTAACCCCCTCGGCAATGTGAAGCAGCAGAGATCAGAAGGCCCTCTCATAGAGTTCCAGTGTGGGAGGGAGGATAATGCAGCATTGTATACATTCTCACTTAAAGACTCATTCACTGACAGGGACCAGTGGAAACGCAATGCATAGGAATAACTGGGGAAGAGGAGGGTAGAGCATATCTTATCACAGCTAACATAGAAATAGCATGGACCTCCAAATTCTTACTCCATCTTATCCCCTACACCCTTAGCACTGATGTACTGTACATCTGAAATAATTGGATAGGCAAGCAATATGGCAAATAATTCCACAAGTCTATCAGAAGGCAAGGTGAAGCAATTGACATATTGCTAAAGTTGATCTGATCCTTTTCCGATCTACAGTTGTGACTAGGAGGGTAGGGGGTAGGGCTCCATTTAGAATGATGAATGCATTCTGTTCAGTCTCTGTGGACTGACATGCTATCAGGCTTACAAGCTAATATCTCCACACTGTCATCAACAGGGACAGGGAAAATAATGGCACGTTGAAGTGTCTCCGAGTAGAGAAATACAAACCAAAGGTTTTATTTTTTGTAGCCTCCTTATAGACTCCCCATAAAAATAGTGTTGCTCGAAATAATACCCAAAATAAGGAAAAGAAAAAACAATTTCATTGTTTCAATGAAGTCCATAGAGAAACAAGCCCAATGTCCAGACATTCATTTAATTTCAGCCCAGCTCCTTTTTTTCTTCCAAAAGCAGATTGGTCAGCAAACCCCAGTCTCTCTGCACCACGTCTGTAACTGTGAGGGATTACCATTAGAACAAGCCCTTACAGAGAGCAGACAGAGAACCACTGTAATGCAGCACTACATTAACCCTAAACACTACACATGCCATTAAGAAGCATGTCACAACCCAAGACAAAAATAAAAAAGAACAATACCTTATGCAACCTAAATCTGCATGAAGAAACCACACCAAATCTCTGTTCATAATAGCCTGTCCTTCATCTTAGCCAAGGGGACCTGGGATAAATCAAATACAATCGTACTAAACGGGTTTAGATTCAGTAACATAAAGAGCTGTTTTTAGATAGATGTGTAGCTTTGCTCCGGACAACAAAGGGTTAAACCTTAGCTGCAGAAATTCACTGCAGTCTAAAAGCATTTGGCTGATAGCTACTGAACAGCAAAATCTATGCTCTTCTCTCTACATCTCTCCCTCGACAAATGACTCTCTGTCTTTCTGTCTAGATTTTGCTTGGATGTGGCTGTTGGTTTTCTTAATCTTCCGGAGTCCTTTATTGTATTTGTAACATTTGGCACAGTACAAACTGACGCTTTTATAAGATGAACCTGCAAAGCCTGATCTGATGTTAGGGCTTGTTGTTCTATAAACTGCTGTGGGTATAAAGGGCTTTTACTACATTCTAAATGGTCTAAATAACAAAAAGAACAGTTTTCCTCAAGACAGCTCCTCCCTCAATCAATCAAACATACCATCATCGAGACCTCAACACCTCTCGCTTTTAAATAGAACTTACAAGTTATTAGAAAATAGTTTAAATTTTACTTTCTTCTTTGATACATAATCCCAACACCGTCCCCATATTAGATTAAGTTATATAGATGTATATTCTTTACATTTCTATATTTATGTATAAGCATGTACAAGATAGATAAAACTGTCTCCATTTTGCACTCTGTACAAAAGAAAGTTACCGTCTTCTTTGTGCATTCTATTGCATGGACTGGTGAGCAGTGAGGAGAGGAAGAGAAGAGGGAGTAGAGTCAGATCCATATAGAAATCCACCCAGTTAGATCCACCCAGTTAGATCCACACAGTTAGATCCACACAGTTAGATCCACACAGTTAGATCCACACAGTTAGATCCACAGTAAGGCCAGCATGAGTCCCTTAGATCTGGGTCTCCTGGACCTTCTCCTTGGTGTGAGTGGTCTTAATGACGTAGGGCTCTGCGATGGTGCTGATGAGGCTGTGGTGGTGCTGCTGATGATGCTGGCGGCTGGAGGAACGGTGCAGGGAGTTTCCCAGGTTGTTATGGGTCCAGTGAGCCCCGTAGGCAGCTCTGTCCCTGTCCCTGTCTCTGTCTCTGTCTCTGTCTCTGTCTCTGTCTCTGTGGGAGGACGATGAGGATGATGAGATGTATCTTGTTTTTAAGATGGTGGGCAGAGCCAGCCCCGTGTCCTCAGACTCGCTAGAACCTGACCTGGCCGGTGGAACCTCGGGAACCTCCTCGTCCATTTGGATGATCTCGATGGTCCGCGCCACCGCCACCGTGCTCCGCTGCTGGTGCCGCTTACGCAGCTTGTAGAAGGCGATCAACATGGCAGCGGCAAGGAGCGTCACGGCAACGAAGCAGCCAATGATGATCTTGGTTGTCTTCACGACCTCGTCCAGGCTGGCGGAGGGGTGGGTGGGGCCACGGGCTGTGGGGAGAGACACCTGGCGGGGGGTCTGGGTGCTCTGGAGCAGCATGGTGGGCGTGGAGATGAAGACGGGCTGGAACACGGAGGGCGAGGCTGGGACTGTGGGTTTGGGTTTGGGGGTCTCTTCTACGGTGGGCTCCAGCACCTCCACAGTCACTGTAGTGAAATAGGACAGGTTGGAGGTGTTGAGCTCGGCACTGCTTACATTCAGGTAGGCTGAGGCGTTGGAGTTACCTGCCATGTTAGTCACCATGCAAGTATAGACACCCTTGTCCGACGGCAAAACGTTGGAGAAGTTGAGCGTTCCATCATTGAGGACAGAGATCCGAGGGTGAGACGATCCGTGGGTCAGAACGGTCCCGTTAGGAAGCAGCCATCGGACCGATGACATGGCGGCCGTAAGACACTTGAGCTCAGCCACTCTCTCTGCAGAGATGTTGAGGTCCCTTGGAGCATCCAGGATGAAGGGAGCAGAGCACTGGAATGTGGTCTGGTCCACCTCCACCAGGTATCGTCCTCTCATGTGGGCAGGGGAGTGGCAGCGGCCGCAGCAGGTGGAGTTAGTGGGGATGTACTCCCTGAGCCACCAGGACAGCCAGACCACGTCACAGTCACACCTCCAAGGGTTGTGGTGGAGATGGAGCTCCACCAGGTACTGCAGCGGGGAAAAGAGGTCGTGTGGTAGAGATGACAGGTTATTATGGGCTAGATTCAGCTCCACCAGTGCTGTGATGTCATCGAAGGCGTTCCTCGCGATCACGGTGATCCCAGAGTTCATGATCCAGAGTTTCTGTAGCGAGCGCAGGCCGCGGAAAGAGCCGGGCTTCATCTCAGGGAAAGTGTTTTCAGACATCTCCAGCTCCTCCAGGCCAGTCAGGGGAGACAGGACAGGCATCTCCCTGAGGTTACACATCCCTAGGTTCAGGTACTTGAGGTTCTGCAGGCCCTCAAAGGCCCCGTCAGAGATGTACTCTAGCCTCCTGAGCTCCCCTAGGTCCAGCCTCATCAGAGAGGGCACCCTGTTGAAGGCATAGGAGGGGATGCTTTCGATGGGGTTGTTCCTCAGCCACAGCTCCCTCAGCTTGGACAGGTACTCAAAAGCCCCGCTGGGGATCCCCGTCAGTCTGTTGTCAAACAGCTCCAGGGTGTTGAGGCTGGCCAGGCCGTTGAAGGCCCCCACCTCGATCTGCCTGATGGCGTTCCTGCCCAGCTGCAGCACCTCCAGATGGTGTAGGTTTCTGAAGGTGTCAGCCTGGATGGTCTCGATGCTGTTCTCCATCAGGTTGAGGTATCTGGTGTTGGTGGGGATCCCGGGGGGCACCCTGACCAGGCCACGGCGTGTACACACCACCTTACCAATCTGGTTGGTACAGGAGCACACCACCGGACAGTTCTGGGGGTTGGGGGGAGGACCCAGGCCGGCAGGCTGGCACACACTGAGAGCTGGCACCATGGTGAGGGCTAGCAGGGCGAGCAGGGCTGCGTTCCAGGTGGGCTGCAGAGAAACCCGGCCCACAGTACTCATGTTGCGGAGGGCTCATTATTCAGCATGTTGGGGGGAGACGGACACTAGAGGAGGACGCACCACCCTCCTACCCTGGCTGGAGCAAGGACAGGATTCGCCACGCCATCGACGAGACTGGGAGACGCTACGCAGAGATAGACACAGAGAGAAAGAGAAAAAAGAAAAAGGGAGACGGAGAGAGGAAGCAAGAAAGAGAGATGAAGAGTGATAGGGGGCGAGAGGAAGAGAGAGTGAAAGAGGGAGAGAGGGGGAAGAGAGGGAGGCAGAGAGAGATTATGTGAAGGCAGAGCAGCAGTAAAGGAAAGGTTTTGCAGTGATCACCTACCTCATTAGTTCTCAAACGGTCCCTTATTTCTTCCTTTCTGAATATCACAAAAAACAATCAGGAACCAGAGTCATGTATATTTCCCTTTCCATGGAAAAACAGAAATGTGGAAAGTGTATTTATATTCAATTCTTCTCCTTCATCTGGAAAGTGGTGGTAATGTCCCTGTGTTAACTAATGGAACAAAATGTCTCATGTTAGCCGGTGGTGAGAGCGGAGCAGAGCAGTGTGTAGAGACTAGAGACTCGGTGGGAAAGGACAGGCCGTGTGGGTTAAGCTAAGCAGGTGACTGGCGTCCCCCGGCCCTCCTCCTCTCCCCCTCTCCCTGCCTGCAGCCGCAGACACACGGCCCCTCTGTTGACGAATCACACTGCTCCATCAAGCAGTAAAAGCCAGACACACCGAGCAGAAAGGAAAAAAATGACAATATATATATTTTTTTAATCCACCGGTCTGGCAGGTCCTCGTGAGTGTGTGTGTGTTTCTGCGTTTCTGTGTGTATGTCGGCTGAGAACCCTCCGTCTCGGTGACTTTGCCGAAGGCTAGCTGGTGCCTGATTAGCCCCGCTCTGATGGATGGAGAAAGAGAGAGAGAAAAAAGCTAAAGGACTCCTGACGCAGTCATCCCACTCTCCTCTCTTTTTCTCTCTTCTCTTCTGGTCCTCTCCCTGCGATGGTTTGCCTGGCCGTAGCTATAGCAGCTGCAGCCTGCCGCGTGCAGCACAGTTAGCAGTATTCTTCCTGAGGGGGTGGGGGGGGAGGTGGAGAGATGGGGGTGCTGGTTAGAGAGAGGGGAGGGGGAGGAGAGGGAGCGCAGTGCTGCCGGAGCTACGCTTTAGAGATAGAGAGAGAAGCAGAGAGGGAGAGGAAAAAGCAGTCGAAGGAGAGAGAGTGCTTTTGTCCTCTCCTCAGTATCAGTGAGGGAAAAATAGAGAGAGAAGTCTGTGAGAGAGAGAGAGAGAGAGAGAGAGAGGTAGAGAGAGAGAGAGAGAGAGAGAGAGAGAGAGAGAGAGAGAGAGAGAGAGAGAGAGAGAGAGAGAGAGAGAGAGAGATAAAGAGAGGGGTAGAATCCTGCTGTGTCGATGCGATGGTCGCTGTGCAGGGTATCTGTATCCGGTATCCGTAAACAGAGGCAGGTATGGAGAGTTCCT